>NW_020539611.1:0-30533 GCF_003426905.1 Ctenocephalides felis
ACAATCAGACACTCCAGACCCGCGAAATTTAATTATTAGTAATTCCGGGTACTTTTTGAACAGACCATGTATATTACATTAAAAATGCAACTAGTAAAAAAAGTCCTATAATTTGATCAATTATATAACTACACATGCAACAATGTCAAGAATATTTATAAGGTAACTAAAAACATTCAACGGAAATAACATAATGCAAAATATAGATAATTTATGTAGATTTTTTACAAACTGTATTTTGCTTATTCAGTGCAATTATTATTTTTAATGATCATTGGAATATATAAAAAAAATACTTTTTAGTATTATATAATTCAAAATATTTTTTCCTCATATTCCATGTATTTGATCATTAAATAACCTTCTTTTTGTCGTATTAATCAGCGTTATGTTAAATATTTATATAGTTTAGCAAATAACACTCCTGCTTTTTTTCTGATAAAATGGATGCAGTGCGTTTTGTAATATACTCCACAATCTGAAATAATGTTTGAATTAATTTTTATTTGATACTTTAGATATACGATTCTATTATAATATACTCAACTCTATATGACTCAACTGAATATAATTAGATATATATATTATATTTTCTATATATATATGATAACGTTAGTTATTATTTCAGAAAGCCTAATTAAATTTTGTTTGTTCAAGAAAATTATCAACCTGCTAACTTGCTGTATAGCACTTCCTTGTAACTTACATTAATGAAGCACCAATTTTGAAATTGCTCCAATATATAATCTAAAAACTGAACTATTTTTTGAAAAAAAAATTTTCATAGTTGGTTGCCAGAAGATAAGCTCGATTTCTGTACAAAAGTTACATGCGACATTGAAGAAGACTTCTCAGGAATTTTCAGGATTGATGTCTTTTAATTATAAATAAATAAAATAGATATAAATATTAGTAAGCAAGTTGTAGATTAATTCACCATTATATTTCTGTAGTTTCAATAATCTTTATTAAATTCAAATATTTCTCAATTTATAATTGGTGCTTTTTTTTTTTTTAACTGTTTATTTGGTATTAAAGGCTTGAACAATCTTTGTTTAATATCAGGTATAATTCATTCAACATATTCTTTAAATGATTAATTAAAAAGGAATTGTGATTGTCTCGACTTAGTAAGGAATTTTCTGTAAAACCTCCATAATTTCTCCATAATTCTCCATAATTCGATACCCGCCTCGGGCAGCCTGATGTCAAGCAGCGGTGACATAGGTTTTCACATGAAAATATAGATAACAATATGTTTGCAAGTGAAAATAGCTCTTACCCGCATTGCTGCATCAATAAAAAAGTCATCAATTTTATTAATACAAATTCATTTTATAGAGTTAAAAGAATTAAATAGTTTGGATTGCCGTTTATAAAACCGACGTAATTTAGTTAAGTGATCTTATTAAGCTGAACCACAGCACATTTTATTTTATTTTATTTCTTCCAAGTAGAATTCGAATTTTCAATTTATAAAGGCAATATAAAGGTACTTAATAAAAATTGCAATCATATATCATGTCGGTGTATTATAAGAGCTCATAAAGCGATAAAGATTGTACTAAATAAGTGTCATTCTAGTAGAAAAAATGCCACTTCGGCCTTGAGTCTCACCATTGCAAATTACATGCTGCTCACTGCTCCTTCAATTACATTCTACTTGCTAATATTTGTTATACATTTTGAAAACTTGTGTTGAAAGTTGAAATATTTTCACATTTTTTTTATTACTTCATAGATTGTCATTTTTGTATAATAGTTTATTATAATTTTGAATTTTTTTTAAAATAAAAATGTGTTATGTAAAAGAACAAAAAAAAATACAAATTGCATATGCAAACCGCCAGCTAGTTAACTGATTTCACTAGTAACGGAATCCTAATTTTTACATTTTGATATGCAGGTTTTTTCATTACGTGATTTTAACAATTTATATAATTTTTTATATTGGATATGTGGGAATTTTCAAAATTTACCTCAAAGAAACGAATTCAACTGTTTAAGTAGAACTTTCGATATTTTTTTACTGAAACTTTAAAGAAAGCATAGACTTTATAATATATATGTATGAAGTCTATGATAGAATTGCATTTGTTTTTACGTTAGATTTTATACCAATATGCTAAAAGAATAACTTGGATATAAAATTAACAATCAAGTTAATGTAAATGATAATCAATTAGAGCTTTGTTTTGTATTTCTAGAATTGTCTATTTTTCGACTTTATGCAACCATATTAAATCTATATTATTTTTCAGGAGTTTTTTGTGTGTATGCAATGTTTTTTAATTTATGAATCTATGAATTGAATACCAAAATGAATAATTTTGCAATATTGATAATTTTTTAAAATATGCAATTAACATATATAAGGTCATAATATAACATAATTAGCATACGAAAATTCCCCACATTCAAATGCATCAATAATTTTAATATTGAGCATTAATTAGAGTTCCACTGCAAATTATATCAATATGATACATATTGTGTTCGTCCATACAACACAACTCAATGTAGATACATTAATTAGTAGGTGGGCGGTAGTACATTCGGACATGTTTAAGTATATTAGATAATTGGCCAAATCGATAGAAAACCAAACTGAAACGTTGAAATCGTCCATATTATCATATAGGTAGTTAGCGATTAAATCAACAGCCGCCAAATAGGAAACAATTAGGTTTGGATTAGAGACTTGACTTGTTGATTCACTGTATGGGATTAATGGCCCAAAATCCTAATTTACAAGATCGTTAAGTTGACTAATTTAACTGATCTAATTAGAGAAGCACCAACGATTCCAGATTATTTTCAGGAATGTAATATAGAATTAAATTAGATCCTAATATTTTTAAGTTAAATAAAGAACACATTAGATTTATTGCATCTGTAATTATAGAAATACTAAAGAAATTGGTATCATTTCTTTACTGAGGGCTCACTCGTGGGTAGAGCGACTGGACCTGGGTTCGATCCGGCTTCGAGGAACCTGATGTCGAGCAGTAGTGACATGTTACCAAGTGAAAATAGCCCTCATCCGGCATTGCTGCATCAATAAAATCTTTGTCTTAGTACAAAATTGTAATAAAATTTATCACACAGAAATGAGAAAACTGTTTGGGTTGCCTTCTGTAAAACCGACGTAATTAAGTCAAATTAGTCCTACAACTTATTGGACTCATAAGTTCTGATTGCTGTTCAAAACAATAAAAAAATCTTTATAGAAATGACACGTAAATACTTTAAGGAAATTGTAACAATTTTTTTATTGGGCTGCTTAATGTCAAGCAGTATTGACATATGCTTTCAAAAATTATACATGGAAATATGTTCCCAAGTGTAATGATTTGGCTTAACTACGTCGGTTTTGTAGATGGCAACTCAGACAGGTGTATTATCACTATTACTCCAGTCAATGGGTCTGAATTTTTTTACTGTGCTCCGATTTGCATGAAATTTTGGAATTAGGTTCATCTTACCCTCAAATCGAAAAGTGAAAACAATTTGCACTCCTGGTTACGTTTCCAATCATTTTTTTTGAATTTGGCGTAATTGGTCTATAAAAAAAATAATTGCAGTTATGCAGTATTTGTCCAAAGAAGTCAATCACTAAAATAAAACAGAAACTGTAAGACGAACAACATATGATTGTCCAAATATAGTCTAAAATTGAATTGGTATACATTTTCCATAATGTATTAATATTATCAATAATTTTTCGAACTAATGTTTGCAAATGCATATGTTTGTAAAATTTCCCAGTTCATTTATATGAATTATTCGAATTGGAACTGGAAACAATGCAAATTAGATAGACTGATTTTTTACTGTGCTCCGATTTGCATGAAATTCTGGAATTAGTTTCATCTTACCCTCAAGTTGAAAGGTGAAAACAATTCGAACTCCGCCACCATCACCCGGTGGGTTAATGTCACCGCTACCCTATTTCCAAAATTTCATGTAAATAGGAGCACAGTAAAAAAATGCAGAGGTTACACCTCTTTTTCGTCTTCATTTACTGAACTCTATGTAATGAATTTTTATTATTAAAATTTCTGTAACGGTGATGAATTTTTAGTGATGCACCAATTGCCGATAAGGGCTATTTTCACTTCGATTTATTATGGTAGCTATATTTTTAAGTGACACTACTGCTTGACATCAGACTGCCCGAAGTGGGTTTTGGACCTATAATTAAATAACAACATAGCTCTTACAACTAGTTCACAGAGAGCCCAAATCTACCGTTTAGAAATAAAGATTAGCTTCTAAAACGTACGATGTTCTGGTAGCTTCAAAGGTGAATACGAAAGACTCTTTGTATGAAATAGCTGCGGTAATTACCAATATAAACTTCATATCTCAGTGCTTTAATCAGAGAGCGGCTTGCAATAAATAAACATTAAATAATTGTCCACGGTTGATAATTATGATCGCAACATTAACGGTGATGTAATCGCACTCTACGCTATGTCTGCCGTATCTGTGTCACGTGCGCGCGAGGCGACGTGCCCACAAGCTATCTTTCGTACAACTTTTACGGACACTGCCTGCCAATAGATGAGTAATCGATAATCAATATTTTCTGTTCTTTAATATACATACCTCTTTGATCGGGCTGGTTAAATGCTTGCTTTATTTTATACGAAGCTCTCTCGTTGTTAGAGCTATATTGCATTTCAATCAGTGAGGTCTCAATATCAGGTTCTGTACCCGTTTCCAGCAGCCTGATGTGGTGGCATCGTTTTTCACTCGGAAATATAGATAGTTCTTACCCGCTATTACTGCATCAGTAAAATATTTATCAATATTACAGAAATTGCAATAATAAAATTTATTTCATAAAGATAAAACAACTGTTTGGGTTACCATCTATAAAAATCGATCTAGTTAGTTAAGTCAAATCTTAACAACTTATAGCAGTGGTTTGTAATCTTTTTTGTATCGCGCCGCCCTGCTGCTCTAATAAAAAAATTGTTGCGTCTCCTCGTTAAATTTTTCAACAGTTTAATTTTATAAATACGCAATTGATGTTATCAGACTACAAATTTATAAGGCAATATTATGTAAAAAATATGCATAAAAACTAACTATTTTTTGTCTATTTTTTAATATAGTTCCAAAAATGTTGGGTTATTTCCAATAATAGTATTCTGGAAACAGATGTACGCGCCCCTCTTAGAACAGCCTTGCGCCACAGGTTAGAAACCGCTGGCTTATAGGGTTTCTTAAGATCCGATCGCTGTTCATATAATATATATATAATAAATATGGTAAATTAATTAAATAATTTTTGCTAAAATTTAGGCGAGGTACTTGAAAGTAGAATCATGATATATTTAATAGCTTGATATTGCAGCCACAATGCTTTGAAATTTTAGATTTAGCTTTATATTAGGTTTATTTAGATTCAAAAAACACAAGTACTTAGATTTAGTTTTCTTGTAAGCTCATTACTCTGTGACATGTACTAAATTAGTACAGGATGTAATTTCAAGATATTAAAAATGTATTTAAGAAAAAGTTACATGAAAAATCTGGGTGGATGAACTTATTTGCTGCATCCATAGGCTTTCAACTTGACGTGTTTGATGGATAATATAACATATCTAATATTTTTTCTGATCGTTGTATTACAATTTTCTAATTTGAATCTGTATTTTTTTAATTACGTACTTTGTAAAACGACAGAAATGAATTGCACTTTTGCTGGTAGCTTTTTAATTATTTTTATCATTTTCTCCTTCGAAATGATTTGCTGTATCGCTTCAAACAAACATTGCAAATTAATGAATTATAACTCAAATAATCTTGTTTGGAAAATAAACATTATTTCAACGCATAAACACTCGATATAAATCCATTTATTTTCATTTAAAATTCCTTAAATTACGTAAACACGGCTGATAAATACACTCGTTCAATGTTTAACATTCCTAACTAATTATTCTATAATGCTTATTGTATAGCAATTATTGTTGGAAATGCACATATTTGCGCAGATTTTATATCTAATTAGTACAACCAAAGCGTATTTGAAAATTATTAATTAAAATATTTATATTGTATGTAAACACAGTCTATCTAATTTGCATTGTTTCCAGATCAATTCGAATTATAATTCATATAAATCGATTGGGATATTTTCAAACATATGCATTCAATTTGCAAACATTAGTTCGAAAAATTATTGACAATATCAATACCTTGTGGAAAATGTATACCTATTCAATTTTAGACTATATTTGGACAATCTTATGTTGTTGGTCTCACAGTTGCTGTTTTATTTTACGGATTGACTTCTTTGCATAACTACAATCATCATTTTTATATGCCAATTACGTTAAGTTCAAAGAAATTGATTGGTAACGTAACAGGACGTTTGCTTTTCCTGGCGTAATTTTTTTAATAGATTAAATACCGAACATCAGTATGAATAAAAATTACCTTATGATATTGTGTCTATTACACACATTTCTTTTGTTCGTGTGTTTGTAATTAAAATTCTAATAGCTGCGACTCAAAAAATGATATGTGGACAAATTAAGAAAAATTAGATAAAAACAAGTTCTTGAAACACGACTAAAACATACTTCCTGTAGACTCGCTTGGAAATTCCTAAACAAGGTATGGTTAATCGTGTCTAGTATGCAAATTCGTCCTTCGTACTGTGCTTTCTCAATTTCTTCTCTCGGATGTTAAAGTGCGACAGGATTGGCCTTGGACTACAGGAGTTCGATTAACAATGTTGGCTTTTCGCCAATTTTCTTTTCTTTTATTTGAACAGCAATCAGAATTCAGCATTTTAAAAGCTGTTGTGATGATTTTTACTAATGGGGGATCGTTCAAGTATTACGTAAGCAGATTTATTACAATTATTTACCCCCCCATCCCCCTTGTCAGCAAAAGTAAGCAAAGCTCTTACCCCCTACCCCCATGCTTACGTAAACATTTTGCAATTAATGTAAAAAAATAAAAATACTACCTATGACGTAATCATCATCTAGACTCCCCTGCCCCCCATGTCAACCCAAAATAAGCAAACCAACAACCCCCCCGCCCCCTATAGTAATACTTGAACGGCCCCTGGCCAACAAAAGGCAACACAGTGGATGTTTTATTATAAGGAGGCAAACCAATTGTTCTCCTTTTTTAATTGTTTGGGTATTTTTTCAGAAATGCTGAAAGTTGACAAAATTTAAAGTAGTCTTTTTTGCCGTATATGCGGCATCCGGGTGGGAAGGGTTAATAAATGCAGAGATATACTACAGCAAATGAGCGATTTCAATTGGTAATATTAATTTTCTGAACATTGTTATAAATGGTTATTAGGCTTGAGGTTAATTTCAAATTTTGTTCTTGATATTCATGTTCTCGCTAATGCACCACAATATTTTCGCTATTGTGGTGTTTGTTAGGACTCCAGTAAAGTACTGGAGTTCTATATATAGAGAACATTCTTGATCTCCTAACAGTCATTTTTGCGCTTATTCTATGGAAAGTCAATAATGTACACGTGTATGCGATTTTATTTTGCCTTTAAAGTGAAGTTATTGCGAAACTTTAGGAAAATGTTCTTTGTCTTTATTATTGCCACTCGTCGAATGGCCATAAGAGAAGTTGCTGAGGATGTTGGAATATTAGTTGGCTCGTGTCTAAATGGTATAGAGCGGATGTCCGTCGCATTTACAAGCACGTCGTAACGATTTTACTGTCGGTAGCAAATAAAACAATAAAAACGATGAATGATTTGTTAGTCTGTTGTCATCTTTCGTTACTAGGAGGACAAGAAGCAGTATTGTGTGATGTTCCGTGTTTGCCGGCACTGTTGTGGATGAATTGCGCGCACATGCCGCACGCATCGCGCACATCCCACGCTACGGTACGACGTCCTTCTGACTATGTCATTGTACGTTCAATGAGCTACGATCGCACCCAAGGCGTTCATCCTTAATTTTTCTGAGTTTGAGATCTGGCGAATAATCAAATAATAAACATCGCAGAAAATATTAAAGGATTATTTTCTTCATATTCACAACTGCCAATCAAGTGTTACCACGGAAACAATTGCTCGAGTCAAAGGTAGATGCTGCGAAATGTTTCCGAATTAGTCTTTAAACTTGAGGATAGTTGGTCAGTCTGCTTTTCGAAGGCGCTCCTACATATCGATATTTCATACATACGCGGCAAGTTTTCTTTTTGAAGTAAAACTTCTTTAGGCGCGACTAGGGAGTAAATCTGTGAAAATGCAACGGAAGTTGCGTTACGCCGAAACTGTTCATCATTCGCTCTCAGTGAAATCATTTCTATACGGGTCGATTATGACTAGTCGTCGTATTTAGTGTATATCAGAATGTCATTAAATTTTAAGGTTATACATCTTAGTACAAATCTTGATTTAATAAAAAATGTCTGAATCAGAAGAATATTTCACCCTGTCCCCCGTAGATAATTATAATGAAAATAATAAAACAAATGAAACATTTGTGCCATGTACGAGACGTAAGTTTATTGAAATAATTTCTATATTATTCGTAGTTTCTATAAAGTTTTGAAGTTATTAAAATGAAAAATATTTTTATAAGCACGACCGATATTACAGCTGCTCAAAGAATGAGGTTGTATCGCCAGCGAAAAAGTAAAAAAAAATACAAGCAGTCAATGAATGTATGTTAATTTTAATTACATGAAGTTCTTCAAACATAATTACATAAGTAAACTTGTGAAAACAATATTACTTTAGGCGTTGTTTAACACATGTGTGAACGAAAATTATAGAATTTATTAATGATGTATTTATTTTTAACTTAAATGCCATCTTGTACAATAGCACAAAAAAAAGTTTTACTTTAATCGCGAGTGAACCATACACGCACTCTTTTTTTTTTAATTATTTTGAATTTTTATATGGGTATATTTTGCTGGTATGTCAGTAATACAATTATCCACTATGACTTCAATATTCCTTTCATTAAGGGCGTAATCAACAGCAGAAGTCCTAATAATCATTCCAAACTAGAAAACCATCCTAATCACCTGTTAGATGCGCGTCCATTAATCACGTTAGGCTTAAAGGGGGAGGAGGGTTGTTTGAGAAAAAAGTTCGAAATATTACGTGGTAAAAAGGGAAGGTCTAGTTAGATATCACAAGTATTTATTTTACCTTATTTTGAAATATATCCAAAATTTTTAAAAAAATCTACGTTTTTTTATTTTAAATATGCACATTATATTTGGAGAGGGTTAATTTCAAATAATACCACGTATCACCAAGGGGGAGGGGGTCTAAAAAAATTTTACAAATCGATCACGTGCTTAAAGGGGGAGGAGGTCCAAATTTTTTTACAAATCGATCACGTGTTTAAAGGACGCTTCCTCATGACTTCATCCACTAGAAGGTTGAAGAAAAAATTTTCATTAGATCTGATATAAGATAGTGAAACGTTTACTGAAGCAGTTTCACAGTAATTATTCAATTTATATTATAATTCTACTTTTTATTTTAATTATTATTATTAATATGATTTGTAACTATCATTTTCATATTATTTCAATTATAGTTTCCTTGATTTATATTATTTTAACTCTGTAACTCATAGTTATTTGACTCTGATGTTATTAAATTTGACTCTGTTATTAATAGGAATAAAAAAATGAGTATATTTTGAAAATTCATGTTTTTTAGTAAAATTTATAGATGCTAGATACTTTGATTATCGGTATGTGTAATATCATTACATAATGTCTTATGTTGTATTAATTATACAAGTTTCTACTCATGATCATGGAAATTAATAAGTAAACGACTTATGATTGAAAAACGATATTATTTTAGTTTGGTTAATATATTTTTATAGAGATCACGATATAAATTTTTCAAATACATCTAAAGTTTTATTTCTCTAGCTTTATTGAAAGTCAAATGCCATTGACTATTGCGTTATTGAATTTATAAAATAGAATAGAATAGATTATTTGTCGATGTAATGCAATAGAAATATTATTAATTCTGCCGTGTGCAAAGTGTAGATATACAGTACTAGGACGCGTGGTATATTCTCGACCGCGCAAGAATTGTCGCTACATTCCTTTCCCATAATAGAGAGCTTCAGCCTATATTCACACAACGAACGATCATCGATTTTACCAGTGGGCAGATATTCCAATTGAGCATCAATAATTCTTACTCATTTTGTGAACTACAATCATCTTACTTAGTCGAGGCTCGGAGCAGAACACCTTATTTCTTTCGGGAATTAATAAAATTAGAAGTATCTCAGATCTTTCAGATACAATAGTAATATATTCTTGCACAGACGTGGGTGGCTATTTACAATATTTACTTCATGTTAAAGACAAATATAATGGAATTACTGTCATTCGATTTAGAAACTAGAATATTCTGTTCGCCACCTACCGTTTATCTCAGGCTTATTCTAAACAAATAAGTTATTATGTGAATTCGAATTATATTTATGATACAGGCAATTAACATTTTTTCACTCTTTTTATCGTAAGGTTTTTAGCGTAGGCACTTCCAATTTCACAATCAGAATGATTGTGAGAGAAAAACTAGGAGTCTAATTATTTTTAAGGTTTCTTTCCTTAAAGTAATATTTGAACTTCATTGAATACCTATCGATACATTTATTTTAGGATCATTGATGTTTTTCTCAAATGCTGGTGCATACGTCATTTTATGGTTGAAGTTATTGGTTCCGGTTGTAAAAGCTGTGTAGTAACTCAATGGAAAACAATCTTCGGTATATTTTAAGGGAGCAATCTGAAAATAGACTATATATATATATATATATATATATATATATTGCGTTATTTATTAAACTAAATTATATAATTTCATCTGCCAAACATCTATACTGTTTACTGTATTTTATATCATTTTAATTTCTGGCACATGTCAGCTGCTTTTCGGCATTAATAATGCAGACATTACATTTTTTTGTATATTATATTATAATATTATATATGCTCATAATTTTTGCTAAATTCAAATTTCAAGTGAATTGACATTTCTAGCAGACGACAGTTCAAATGTTTTCAATATCAAACAAAGATAAATGTTTTTTTTTGTAGTTTTTGCCATTTATTTCTACAATATTACTATAGTTTTATCGTTCATTAAATCTTAAAAATTTTCTTTGACAAACTCTAAAAAGAATTATCAAAATCCGAATAACTTTAGGAGAAGTATCAAATCATACACCCGTACAGAATAATTTTATATATAAGATAAACAATTTTATGTTCCTTGTACATAATTTTGATAAATTTAGTCTTCGAACTATTTACAATTTATTTAAAACAATAAATAGTTTTTCTAAGTGTTATTATTTAAAACATATATTATTTAGACAAAGGTATATAAACAAGTATATGCACAAGGTATAAAACAAGGTATTTAGACAAAGGTATATAAATAAGTATAATTTATACTTGTTTATTTATGTGTATATATATTATATACATATCTACGCCTTCACAAAAATCTGGTAATTATATCTGTATGTTATTAAATTTTTTGGTATTTTTCAAGTATTTATTTGCCATTTTTATAAATAGTTGTTATCAACATAATGCAGGTTGGATATTGAAATGAGAGCAGTTTTTGCATTGGATAAAAATGTAAAATCATCTTTGAAGATTCTTTCCATACATAAATTCTTCTAGTTGTACAGTTAATACTGAACATGCGCATAAGAAGGCGTCAAATTCATCTATACACGAATAGAACAGCCTCCTATATTATTCGCACCAGAATTTTTTCAAAATATTAACACAAATTTATAAAACTAGATAAATTATGCATTTCATTAATAATCTCAGATTATTCACCAACATTGATCTACAAATGGAGCTTTTCTTTCTTAAACGAGAAGCTTTTCTTATATTTTGAGTACTATGTTTTTAGAGGGTGAATAAACATATTTTGTCTTTGCTTATTGATGCTACTACTTTTCATTAAAATTTGGCCATCGTGATCAGCTATTAATTTTTTAATCTCAGGATTAATTCAATATCTAACTGAATAAACTCATGCATTGGCGCTGGTTGGATAATAGTTTGAAATCACTTGTTAAAAATCCACAAATTTATTTTGATTTTATATTTTTTATTTTATTTTTTTTTCAGTTGTATATAGTAGGCAAATCTTCAATATTTGTAATTTGTAAAGTATCAAAAGAAAATGATCAAAAATATATCGTGATGTAATAAAACTATAGATTTTTTTAAACTGGAAGTCATGAGCTCGATAAACAATTATGAAATTTATTAGGAGCAATAAGCTAAGGATAAGTTTGCTTACAATTATCAATTAGCAACGGTCTGTGTTCATTAGTGTGTTAACAATGGATATTTTTATCTGTCACAAGAGAACTGTTTAGTGTACGTTATCTGTTGAGTGGAAATAGCAAATATATCTAATTAGTCCAAATGCCGTAATTAGTTGCGTATCTCGTAGTTCGAGTAAGTGAAACACGTGTTCAACATATTATGTATACTTATTTCTAGAAACACACTGCAGTTGATATTTTAAATTATAACAGATGTACTTTTTAAACAGTAAAAGTGATAAGATGATGTGAAGAGATACAAGTAGATCACATTTTGCTCATATTTTTAGAGCAACATCAAGAGAAGTCGCAGTTTATATCGAAAATACTATTTCTTAAATTTTAGGGTTTGGACAACTGTGTTCTGTTCAGTAGAATTGATTGCAATCTCTTGTATATTTTTGGCACGCATTTTGCTTTTGACTTTGCAATACATTATCTTCATCAAAGACTACATTGTCTTTGACCAAGCATCTCTTCTGAAAAGTTAACATGACATGTAAGATGAAAGAATAAAGTTGTATTCATTATTTTTTTTGCGTTGTCATAAAATTATTGAAAAGTGCCAAAAATACATCGCTCATTGAACGAAAACGGTTGGTCTTCAGAAAAATACTCATTAGTTACCAAAATAAATACTAGAAGACTTGTATTTCTAACTGGTAATTTTTACTAATACGCTGGTTAGTGATGATTGATTTGGAGCTAATTTCTATAATATAGCCTTTAAAATAAATAAATCATAAAATAAAATTTTTATTTATATTTTACATGAACTCAGCAATCGACCAATGCCATCGATTAAAATTGCAAAAAGTTAGTTTACTGTAAATTATATTTAAATATTTTTACATCACTAATAAAGCACACATATTAAATAATGTTCAAAAACGTGCAGAGATTGAAAGCATGTTTACATATCGGTTACCGGCCTAATCCAAACAGATGCTGAAAGGAAAGTCTTGTGCATATGATTCGTAACTCATATGACCAGTATTTCCTGGATTCCACATTAAAGCTATAATAATATTCTTACTAGACTTCATTGATCTTCAGTTTATTGGAACGTTTTCTAAATTTCATTGGATAACGGGCAATGCAAATCATCGATATGCAGTTGAACTGAACCATAAGTCTGCAAAACGTCGCGCCTTCTACTGAAATCTTGTATCTATTTGATACTTTTGACTGTGGCCCGAAATAGGATGACTCGTTGATTCGACTTATTTTGTTCCGACTCGAAAATGAAATGTCACGCCTAATTTGAAGCATACAAACAAATTGATGCGAGTTAATTTTAATCAGGTTATAGAGAAATTGCGAAGCAATTGTATTCCACCATGGCAATGCAGTGCCTCAAACAAATTCGATAATTGTAAGATATTATTGGTGTTTCTTTATAAAAATATGTTGCATTCCTCGTATAGATAGTGTTAGTGATGATGATGATGACCTGGCCCGCTTTGATCAGGTTTTATCCGATAAGAACCAGCGGATTATAATAGATATATCTAATAGTGGCGCAGCAGTGCCTCGAAGTGCTATTTTTACTCGAAATCATATTTGATATTTATAATACCAAGTGAATAGCTTATATTACTACTGCTTGCTATCAAGCTGGCCAACATGGGAACCAAACCGGAACCAGTGATTGCTAATCCACGTGCTCATCATGGTCGAGATAATAATATTTTACCTCCTAGATAATGTTGTATCAGTCGATGCATATTTGTGAAGCATTGATAATAAGTATTGATCAAAATTGTTTACCAGCTGTCATTTCTGGTGCTTGTAATCGTTATCTTTCATCATTATCACTTATATTGTTTATGGCACATTTTTGACCTCGTTGGATGTGAATGAAAATACACCCGCATTACACATTGTTTTTTTGTAAAAGAAGAAAAAGGTATTAGCTCTGAAGGGAAACTGGAGTCCCGCATTACGAGATAGAATTTTTTTTATTTATATACCCGAGACAGACACAAGATAAAATAATATTTCGCATATCTTGTGAAGGATTTTCAAAAACTTTTGTTTTTTTTTTTAAATTTGATTTGGCGAAGCCCTTGGTGATTTAATTTTTGGAAATTATTTTTGAATGATTAAACTGTATCCTAATTGTAATTTCTTTACTTAATTTAGATAGACATAATGGTGCTACTACTCCAATTCCTCAATCTGTTAAGAATAATGCGAATAATTCAAAACCTAAAATCAATAATATACAATCCTCATAATTTTTAACTGTTTACATGGCTCACTCAGCTTCTAAATGAATTTAGAGTTAGTGGTATATGGCATCGTGTCTTAAGGCAAATTGCTTGAACTTCCCGTACCGTAATGAAATATGCGTAATAAAATTTGCTTCAATTCTCCAAAACGGCTGGACCTGCCTTTGCCAAAATTAATCAGCACATCTTCCTACCAATAGGAATCGAATAACGATTTTTGAACCATTCAAATCGGTTGAACCGTGCACCCGAAAACGTGGACGAAAAACTGTATCCCTACACACACACACACACATACATTTTCTCTGTGGTATGCCAAAATGTTCAGAAACCTTCAAAACGTGAAGAAATGCAAAAATTTTCAATTTCGATTTTTGGACGATTACAATAACTTACCCTACGGGAAGTTAGTATGTTCGACCAATGAATGAGATAAAACTTTATGGTTATATACCATCTCGTACGTAAAATCACTAGGTTTATCAGAATGTATCTATGAAATTCTTTGACCCAGCATAAAGATCTTTCTCATTAAATCTAAGTATACTAGTCACTACAAGTGAAATTTCCTTAAATGAAATATTAAAATTTATTTCTTATTACACTTTCTAATATATTATTCATTCAGATGGCACAGTTTACGGTGATAATCAGATAAATGTTTACAAGCTATTTCTAATAAGGTAAACTTTTATCATATGATGTAACTGTTTCCGCAGTATACTTTCCGCTTCATGCTATAAATAGTGATCAATTTTATGATTTCCTCGAGTCTTTACAATCTAAGTTCATAGTAGGAATTTTAATATCAAGCTTACGGATTGCGGTTTATGAATCCAGAAGCAATACTACTTTACAGTGTTATACAACAAAATATTTACATGACTCTGTCTACAGGTTTACTAATGTTTTTTTTTATAACGAATGGGTAATAATCGAATCTTAAATGGAATGATCCTTAACCCATAATAACCACTTCATTTGTTTCATTTGTCTCACGTACTTGGAGATTATACAATCACGAAACTAATTGAGATACTTTGCGTTATCAAGTCAAATATATATAATTCTTCAAATGAGCTTGAAGACATTTACTGATATTGAAGCGGTTTTTGAATAATTTACTGAAGTCCTTTCGGAAGTAAGTCTTCCATATGGTCCTGTTCTGCTAGCTCTTGAATATGAAGTTCAGTTTTTCAATCCAATACTGACAACTATTAAAGATTATAGCGGATATATATTTGCCAAGAAAAGCTTTTTTTTCTAATGATGCATTTTTGCTCTAATTTTTTTAAAACTTCTGTTGCTAAAATGATTGACAAAATTGAAAAAGATTCAAGTATGATTTAATAGGATCAGAAGTTATAATAACTTTGGTCATTCTAGAATTCACCATAGAATATAAATTCAATATATACTTTTTCTTTCAAAATACTTTTTTAAAGCAATAATTTCAGCAGATTTTTATGTAACGATTTCTTGAAATAGTATACCAATTTTATTTTAATTTGTAATTTTCTTATTACAATTTTTAAAAGCACTAGTTTTTGAAAACACTAAAAATTGGCTTCTTAAAATTGTTATTTTATTATTGTTAAAATGTTATTTTTTATTGTTATAATATTTTCAGCTGCATTTTTTTTGTTATGAGGTCTCGAAAAAGCACGCTATTTTCTTTTTTTAAATCGTAATTACTTTTTTATAATTTTTAAAAGCTCTAATTTTAAATTTCGTAAATACTGAAAAATGGTTTCTTAAAATCGTTAAACTACTGAATGAGCGTTGAAATTTTTTAATATTATTACAGTAGCAATACTTTTATATATTGAAATAATATACAAATTTTATAGTATTTTATAATTTTTTTTTCTTTTTATAAAATAATCCTTTAGTTTCATGTATTTCATTGATTAGTTTTTATGGTGATTTATGTTTTGAATTACTATATTTTCTTGTGAGTAAAAAAGTTTCAAAAGTCTCGATTCTTTCGATAAATTAAAAAACATATAATCACATAATATACTCTAAACAACAAAATAAATTAGATTTTTCTTCACATTTTCTGGAATCTCATATTTTAGTTTTGATCTAATTTTTTTTTTTGCTTTATAATTGAATCTCTCGATGAATACGTAATAATGTAAATAATAATTATTGTTTATAACTTTAACCATAAAATATTTGTTTGCTGCAGGAATTTGCCACACTTACCAAAGAGTTAAATCAAGCTAGGGAACATCTTTTGGAGCGGGAAGAAGAAATTTCCGAGCTTAAAGCTGAACGGAATAATACAAGGGTAAGAGTCTAAACAAATCTTAAAAACAATTAAGAAATTCATGAATATGTGAAATTAATTGTTATTGGTTGCAAAAATATTTTTGATTTTCGAACTTTTCAGCTTATAGCAATGACGCAAAAATATTTTTGATTTTCGAACTTTTCATCTTATAGCAATGACGATTATGTTTGAATTTAAACTTTATTTTCATGTAATTCGATGTTTCGTAAAAACACAAACTAGATACATATATGAAATATATATGTATACATATGTTTTACTTTTAATGTGTGGAACTATAGACTAAATTCTCAACTTATTTGATAGCTGCTGTTGGAGCATTTGGAATGTCTAGTTTCCAGACATGAGCGATCCCTTCGTATGACTGTTGTCAAACGTCAGGCGGCGGCACAATCTGGAGTCTCGTCTGAGGTAGAAGTACTTAAAGCATTGAAGAGTCTTTTTGAGCACCACAAAGCATTAGACGAAAAGGTAGTTTCTAATTAAACGTATTTTTATCAAAAGCTTAATAAAAAGTCGTTGATTTTTACTTCAGGTTCGAGAACGTTTGCGAGTCGCTTTAGAAAGGAATACTTCCTTAGAAGAGGAATTAGCACTTACCAAAGAAGAAGTAAATGCATTTACAATTGAACAATAAGATGGTTTTACATTTGTTATATAATATATATTATTTTAAAATTTTATAGTTGACACAATACAAATCAGGAGCAGTGCCTTCTACACAAAATCATTTGGAAGAAAGAACAAAAGAAAATGGACAGCCAGAACCTAGTGAAAACCCAATACCAAATAAGGTATCATTTCTTCCTAGATGAAGACATTTTCATTTATTTGTTTTCTATTGCACATGATCGTTTTTACAGACTAATGAAATTAGTTCGTGGCAAAGGAGGGTAGCGGAGTTAACAAATAGAATTGGTGAAATGGAAGAGAATTTATCAAAAGCTCAAAAAGAATTGTTAAAATCACAAGATACTTGCTCGAAACTTCAGCGTGATTTACGAGAGAATGTCGCCCAGAAGGAAGATCAGGAAGAAAGAATAGCAACATTAGAAAAACGTTATCTAAATGCACAGCGGGAGTCAACATCACTGCACGATCTCAATGAGAAATTGGAACAAGAATTACAACATAAAATTGCACAACTGAAGGTTTGCTGCTTTTTAATGTTAGCACATAGCTTTGCGTTATTATCTGACACATTTCATTTCAGTTGCAAGAAGAGAAAATAGCAGCTATACAAGAAAAATTAGAGCTATCTGAACAAAAATTAGCACAATTTTCGAAACTTCCAGAAATGGAGGAGCAACTTAAAGCTAGAATGGACGCGCTCACCCAGGTGAGGGGACAGGTACGATAACGTGATGAAGCGTCTACCTGTGTCTTTTTTCTCTTTTTAGTTTTAAAGTTAGAATAGTTTTTACAAAACCACTAATTTCACAAACAATATCATAAACAAACCAAAAAAATTATACAATTGTCATTCACTCAAAATGCTCATTTGGTACTAAATATATGCACAAAAAATTATACACAAAAATTTACACAAAAATTATATAGTTATTGTATAATTTTAAGTTTATTTTGATATATTAGAATCTCATCACTAGAATTAGTTTAGTTTTAACCTTTTTAATTCATTCAATTATCAATCCAGTATAAGTTTATTAAGTTGTTTATCTTGTATGTACAACTGTAAAAATGAAATAATCGTACCTGATGTATTTTATACAAATGGTCGATTTCTTTTTACTGTGCTACATACATTTCTATCAAACAGCATATTTTGTATTTGTACTGTATTGTTTACTAATCTTAGGCTCAGGAAAGACATGGCACTGCAGAAGATCGCATACAAAGACTAGAAGCCAATTTGGAAGAAAAAAACGCTGAATTGGTGAGGTTAAATCAGCGCCTAAAAATGAATGAAGAACATAACACTAAGTTGTCGACAACTGTCGATAAACTTTTGTCAGAATCAAACGACAGATTGCAAGTGCACTTAAAAGAAAGGATGCACGCCTTAGACGAAAAGAATATTCTTACCCAAGAATTAGAAAAAGCACGTAAGATTGCAGAAGAATATCAAGCGGAAAAGACGGAAATTATGAAAGAATTAGCCAAATCGCATTTAGAAATTGATAATATTAAAAGACAAATGTTGCAGCAAGAAATAGCATTTAACATCCAACAGACGGACGCATTGACTCGTAGCCTTTCGCCGAATGCAGTTGTCGACCCTAAATCATTTGCGAGGAGTGATAGTAGAACTAGTTTTGACACTCATTCGTTATCCCGACGAGTCAATAAGCCTAGGCCTGGTTTGGAAGACGACTCGAACAAGCTACCGTTCGGCGCTCGAACATTGGCGGAGCAGGAATGGGAAAAATTGCAACAGGCACATGTTTTAGCAAATGTTCAACAAGCGTTCGATGTCTCGAGCGACGCAGAAGCGGATGACAATGAAAGCTTATTCAGCGCTACCGATATCCTGTCGCCGTCTGGACACACGGACGCGCAGACACTAGCGATGATGCTTCAAGAGCAATTGGACGCCATCAATAATGAAATCCGATTGATTCAAGAGGAAAAGCAAAGCACAGAGGCACGAGCGGAGGAGTTGGAATCGCGTGTTGGTAGTCTGGAACATATGAATTTGCTGAGTCGCGGGCGCAGTGTGGAGCGTCAATCGCCACCCGTAAGCGGACGCTCTACACCTAAATCACACCATTCACCTAATCGGGATTACTTACACAAATACCACACGGTCAGTAAATGAATGATGATATACTTCATAATTTTGATATTATTTTCTGCCGCTAATTTTGACTTTCTCGAACTATAACATCCGTCTTTGTACAATTTTAATAGCTATTTAAATTGAAGAGTATATCTTACGTTTTTTTCTTATTAATTTATAATATTATAGGCTCCTGCATCAATGTCTCCTGCTCACCTGCATCAATATGCAGCATCATTAAGCCCTGGACAATTATCCGAGTCCCTTCCTTCTAGTCAGGTACTACAATTAATTTTAAAATTTTATAGAGAATAGTCAAATCATTATTTTTAATTTCAGTTACAATTGGCTCCTCTGAGCGCGGATGTATCCAGGGAGGAACTGCACGCGATGGTTGCAGGTGCTGATAGCAGTTCTGGCGGAACTTCTCCACTTACAGCGCGGTCGCTTCGGTTAGAACGTGTAGCGCAGGCGTTGGCGTACAGTCAAGAAGAATTGAGAAGGTATATGGCCAAAATTATCAATTATCACACAGCAAATATTATTTTCTCGTACACGTAATACCGGTTATAATTTTAGGATTTCATGTTATTATACTGCTCTTGCTTTGACAATATCATTTCTCCAAATGAACTAAATATTTAAAGTGTAGGTCTGTATAAATTTTTAATAGATACATCTTGTTTTCCTTATAAAGACATTCAATGGGTCTACAGACTGGACTCGGATTCCCAAATATCAGGTTAAAAGTTTGAGAACATATTAGAAGAAATAGTGCTCGCTTTCTGCATTAATAAATTATTTAATTTATGAAACATTGCTTGTGATGATATAAATCATAGATAATTAAAAACATTCTTAGAATGTGATTTTATTTTCAGCATCGTGGCTTACAATTAGTAATGAAAATTTACATTGTTTAATTAATTAATTATTTCAATCGAATGTTATGGGCGTGTAAATATTTTCTTACAATTAGTGTTACATTTATCTCATTATTATTATGTACATAGATATATATTAGAAAAAACTATTAGCCGTGTATATGTACTTTACATTTAACATACTTATTCTCACATAAAATACATACACGAATTTTGTACTTTGCTAGTGTGTATTTGTTTTCTAGAGTTTCGGACTGACGCCGTAAAGTTTTTACAATAAGCAATGTTGGCTTCAACTGCTTATTTTATTAATTTAAATAAAAATGATTCATTTTAAAGAATAGTTAGTATGCGCGGCTTCAGTCTATATGCTACTTAATGTTCAAATTTTTTATGATTTTATTGCGGTTCATCTAATTAAAATGAACTAATTTCAATGCTTCAAGATTTTTGTTATATTTTAAATTGTATCATCGCATGATGTACATAAAAATAACGGAATCTTCACAAATCTGTCGAAGTGTTTTAGGGTCCGTGTTGCATTTACCTCATTGTCCTGTTTTATTCCTTACTTACTCCTATGACATCGAGTGATTTGATCTTCATCGTCAATTTCGTGAAGCTATATGATAATTAAAATCGTTTTTTTACCATTTGTACCTTTTGAAAAGACTTTTTACGTTTTCAATTATATCAATTATGTAGTTTACGAAAGTAATTATTATTAACGATTTTAGTTTGTGAAATTATCTTACCAATGTGTACTAAAACTGGCGATGAGATCAGCAGGTTGTATTCAGACCGAGCGCACTTTTATTGGAATTTGAATCACTATTCAGATATAGATTTTGCATTTCAATAATCGAATGATAAATAGCATCGTATGACGCATTGTTTAAAATATGATATTTACATTTATACTTCTTCGGTTCCAACAATTGATAAGATTTGAATAATAAGTTTTGAATTTGTTGCTGTCATCAGTGATTCAGTAAGTTCCATAATAGAACGTTCCGGTTGAAGGCGTGTTTTCATTCTTTATTTTCATCCCTTTAATTTCATTTGCTATCCAACGTGTTGCAATTATGAAATGTAGTAGCTCTGTAGTGCGTGTGTTGCAAATACTGTAGGCCGAACAACCAGATGGCTTACATGACAACGACACCATCACCCATGTCCTCTCGTCACAGCAGCCAAGACTCGTTGCATCGGCACAACAATATGGCCGTGCACACCCCCATGTCGGCCCATGGTCACGCTTATCCGCACCTGAGGGAGTCGGCGGTCAGCGCCGCACAGAAGAAGAAGGGCATCAAGAGTTCACTTGGCAGATTCTTCAGCAAGAAGGAAAAGGTTAGTTGAAAAGTTTTCATGCCTGATTATTACTACCTACAATGAATGGTATATATACTTATATTCTTATGCCTTATAAAAACTATTTTAAATTTTATTTATTATTTTGTATAGGTGAAAGGGAAAGATTCAGGGATGCCAGGAGATGGTTCATTAAGTATGAACTCCATGAGTGGTTTATCATTGGCTGGATCAACCATCGGAGAAGACAATGTGGATGCAATGAGTAATTCAGGGAAAGTTACGCAACAGAAGGCAGATTATGGAAGGCAGAAAAAGAAGTAGGAATATTATTGCACAAGTAACATTTTTTTTAAATTTATTGTCATTTATTTTCGATTTTTTTTATTCAGAGAGCATGACTATAGACATGAACTGTTAGCTGAAGCTATGAAAGCTGGCACGCCATTTGCCTTGTGGAACGGGCCGACGATAGTTGCCTGGTTGGAACTGTGGGTGGGAATGCCCGCTTGGTATGTTGCTGCATGCAGGGCTAATGTAAAATCTGGAGCGATTATGAGCGCCTTGAGTGACACGGAAATTCAGCGAGAAATAGGTAATTGATCGTTTCAATTTCTCTTTATTGGAAATAAACAAAACTTTATTTTTGGAAAATCTTGAAATATTTTGCGTAACTAATAGTTGGGCGGCTTTCTAGCTCGCACAGTCGTCCCATTCCTGCGGAAAACACTGTCGTAGCAAAATGGTTAAAAGAACGAATAAATGAAATTTAATAAATATAAAATTTCATATATATATATATATATATATATATATATATATATTATTAATATTATTAATTAATAAATGAATTATTTTTTAGGCATAAGTAACCCTCTACATAGGCTGAAATTACGTTTAGCAATACAAGAAATGGTATCTTTGACTTCACCGTCAGCTCCTCAGACATCGCGCACAACATTAGCCTTTGGCGACATGAATCACGAATGGATAGGCAATTATTGGCTTCCTGGTCTTGGTTTACCTCAGTACAGAACTACGTTTATGGAATGTCTTGTGGACGCAAGAATGCTAGACCATTTAAATAAGAAAGATTTGCGCGGACAGTTAAAAATGGTCGATAGTTTTCATAGGTAGGATAAAAAGATAATATGATATATACATATTTATCTGCATAAAAACAAGCTATAATACAATTGACACAAAATCATTGTATTTTTTTAGAACTAGTCTTCAGTATGGTATTTCATGTTTGAAACGACTGAACTATGATCGCACAGCGCTAGAGGAAAGAAGAAAAATGACAGAGACTATGGTGTCTGATGTCTTAGTCTGGAGCAATGAACGTATAATAAGATGGATTAGTAGTATTGGGTTAAAAGTGAGCTTAATTTAGTTTTTAGTAATACAATTGATTTTTCCGAAAATAATTTTTATTATTTTGTGTTTCAGGAATTTGGAAATAATTTACTCGAATCTGGGGTTCATGGTGCTTTGATTGCTCTAGATGAAAGTTTTGATGCTAACAGTATGGCCTTGGCATTGCAGATACCAACACAAAATATACAGGTATGTTTTTATTCCATTATTAAGAAAATTATTAACCAAACTACAATAATTTTGGGAAAAATACATGCTAGCTTTCTTAACTTCTGTTAGGTTTAAAAGATATTATTTTATTGGAATTCTTTCTAAAGTTGCATATGCATCATTATTATTTGTTTAATATTTTAATTTAATGGATTTCCTTTAATATATCAAATATTCTTCATTATCTTTTCATATATTGTTGATTTTCAAATTTAGGCTCGTCAAACATTAGAGGTCGAATTCAAGAATTTGCTGTTAATGGCAACAGATAGAAGAACTGATGCTGACCTAGTGAAATCTTGATATCAGAGTGGAGCTACTAGTCCATGTCCTGTCACAAGAAGGGCACCCTCACAGGCTCAGTAAATATACTCATACTACTTACAGCACTAAACCAAAACTAACTAACTATTGGTATCCAATAGTCTTAAAATAAGATTAAACAAAATTTTCTTCAGAGATGGAGCAATCGCTGAATGATATGATCGAAATATGGAGATATTGTGTGATAGATTTGATAATAGTTTCTTTAAATATATAAAATAAAAGAAAAAAATAATTTTCCACACATAAGAGTGCTGGTATTGTTTGCTGGCTTATCATTTTTGCTAATTTGATTTTCGGTAAATAATACAGGAATATCACATTAATACGAATGCAGGGACCAAAATCTACTTTGATGTAGAGTGTTACAAAATAGCGGAGCTTTGCGTTCTGAGGAACAAGTGGAATTTCAATTCAGCGGCCACCTAAGTTAAATTTTGAGCAGCTTTTAGTCATAGTGTTATGATTATATTGTATATAATCATAACAATTGATTTTTACAATACATACATATATTACATATTTTATGATTTTTATGTTATTGTTTTATTATGGAATATTTATATGGCTTAAATGTTAATACCTTTTTTATTCTTGGTGAAATTGCTCTCTCTAATGAGTGGTGTGGTTGCATATTATATGTAATTAAAGTATGGACATCTCGATTCATGTTTTATTTTAAATGAAGCACAAAATTTGAATTTGTTATCGGTTATATAGTTGAATACAGGTCAAATCAGTAAATGATGTATGTAAATGATAGCATTAATTGTTCTCTCATGTTTTGAGATGAATGGTTGTTTTGTGTATATATCTAGTTCATTAATTAGTTAAATATCTAATAATCTTATATAAAATTAGTTTTAGAACATTTTCTTTAGATTTATATTGTCTAGAAAAAGTTCTAAAACAAAATATCATCTCATAATACTACATAGATCAACAAAATCATCAAATTGCCATATTTAAATACCTGAACATTTTAATAATATAAAAATATACAATAAAGTTACCTCAGTTCATTACTTAAGATTCACAGCTGTCTTTTTATTTTTCATAGAGACATTTAGATATTTCCTAAATTTGAATTTACTCAGATACTTTTGTGTGGATGTGTATTGCAAAGCAAATCCAAGCCAAGGCTTTTCAGGGATGTACATCTTCATATATAATAGACATATTTTCATACTATGTGAATAATATTCATGAAATAGTTAAATGATCCAAAGAATGAGTCTAATAATCATATTTATATTGATTAAACAATAAACTAATTGATAGTTTAACAAGTTTTTTGTTTAAATGATTTTTATATTTTAAAACTACATTACTTATGATATTTTATTGATCAAAACAATATAGCTTGGTTTGTCAAGTCTATGTTTTAAAGTAAAATATTTTATGATATTAATTTATAATATTTATTTATATTTTACATCTGCAGTGATGAAATTGATGGAGTTTTACTTGTAGATTTGAGATTCTCTTTATAGTTATTCGAATGAGCCGTTGTTTTCAAATAGTAAAAATACATGGTAAATAACAACCTAAACTAATAAATATATCACTATAATAAATCGTTAATAATTTATCATGCATTTCGTGGCTATGGATATCATTTTGCAAATGACATCTTGCATCCTACAGTTTAATTTGATTTTAATATTGTATATATGTAATGATATTCATAAAGAAGCAATTTAGAATATTGGTAAACTGTTGTGTAATGATATGCACAAACATTACATTTTTATTTATAAATATATTATCAGTCATTTAAAATAGCGTGAATAATTCCAGTGATTAGCTTGTAAATTTGTATAAATTTAATTTATGAAATTAAGATATCACAGTTAATTTTTATAACTTCTCTTGAGATAGTATTAACAATATCTATATGTTATAATGTTACCAGTATTATTGGTTTTAAAAGACCATTATCAAAGCATTTGATGAAATAGAGTTTTTATACATAAGTAGTTCTTTATAAGTTGCAAAAGTGAAGTATTGTTGAATAAATGTAAAACCCCACATACCCATTGAAATAATAAAATAAATATTTAAAAAAATGTTTTTTATTCTTAATATTTAAATTTAAAACAATATAAGTCTTATATATTTTTTAATAATTTAGTTAAAAGCCTTCTTGATATTGATGAGAGTTTAATTTTATTATGATGGATTCTATTGAACTGACAACTTTCTTGTTTATTTGTTGATGTTATTGTTGAATTTTACATCAATTTATAATTTGTTGCACTGGCTTCAATAGCCTGTAAATTAATAATTGCATGAATTATTTGGTGACAATGATAATTTTTCCATTTTTTATGTATTTTATTTTTTTTCTCCAAGGATGAACTAATAAACATTCTTCTAAAGCATTATTCAATTTACGAAATAAATGAATTTACCATGTTCATTTATCATTATACATTATTTGTAATGCTCCAGTGAATGTCTGTTTCTGAAAACAGAAATGACAAAATTTATAGTATAAATAACGTGCTTTTGTTCTAATAATGTCTGTATATTGTCTGTGAAATGATTAATTAGTTTGTTATCAACTGTTGAAGAAAAGAGAATAAAGAATTTTTTTTTTAAATAATTAGTATATGGACGATTTAATATTAGCTTAATTAGTTTAAAATATGTAATAAATTTCAATATTTCAAAACTAAAAACTATATCTCTTTAATAGTTTATAGACAGATAAATTTTTTATTATTATGTTGGAAATCATGTCCCGAGCATATGTTCACAGTATTAAGTACTTAGCATTAGGCAAAGATTATCTTATTTGATTTGTTCGATTTCGAAATATATTCTTAATTGCAGACATTTAATTGCAATTAAATAAAAACAATATATGTCACAAAATATTCTAAGCGTTTTTAACACTAGTAAGCATGAAAGCGAAAGTATGGAGTAAAACTGAAACAATAAAAAAAAACAAAAGGGGTATGCAACTTATGGAGCACGAATATTTCATTAATTATATATATAATATATATATATTAAATGAATGAAAATAAATTATAATAATAAATAAATATAGAATATTTATAATGAAAACGAAAATGAAAGCGCATTCGAGTTGTTTATGGTTTGCCATATTGGTAGTTTAGCGTTCTAATGGTGGTTATAATCTTGTAATTAAATGCAAGTTCAGGTACGTTGATTTCTACTCATTTATGTAGTTTGTACATTTTGGAAAATGAGGTTGTTGTGCAAAGTATTTTTTTTAAATGAATGTCATTTAGTGATTCCTACTGGTTTTTTTTATGAGCTGTGTCAAGTATAATTTTCGTGTGTTATGGACAATAATTCTGATGTAGAAAAGTACTGCGATATAATTAAGTAACATGGAAAAGCAGTTTGTTGAAAAGTATACATAACTTGAAACGTCCGACTCATACGGAATTATTAAGCTGCCTCTCATAAATGTCTAACATTATCTTTTACAGGACCAGTATAAGTAATAGATGATGCACGACGGAATTTAATAAATCATATTCCGAAATATAAGGACATGTTAAGTGCGCAGTGTTTTGTGGAATATTAATGAAATGGAATATGTTCGTTTTCAAGACATATGTGGTTTATATTTAACTATTTATAGTATAAATCATTTATCATGAAGAAACCACGGTAAGTTGAAAGTGATATTATAATCGAAAGTATAATTTTTATCGGCCTTAATGCCAATATATCGGAATAATTAAATGATAGAAATATGATCAATATTGTAAAATTCATTCAACAAAATTTTAATGCAAAACTTATTCAATATATAATTCAATCAGTATAAGTTCAATTTAGAAACGCCCCAGGTGATTATTTTTTATACATACATATCCATTATTTTATTACAATACCTGATTTAGTAAAAGCTGACATTACTATAATTTATGTACATACATTTTTATAAGTTTTTGTTAGTATTTTTACAAAAGAGCACTATATATTTCAATTAATATTAATATATTAGCTTAGTCAATTTTAATTTTACCATAAATTAATATGTGTATACATACACCTTATTTTTTTGACAACTGCTTGTGACATTTAAATACCATTCCATTTGTTTTCTTTTGAGAGCTGAGAGCAAATTGGGTTAATTTTAAGTTGTTTTGAAGTGCATTTTCATTAAATTTAATTAAGCTTGGATGTATGTACATTTATTGTCTTTAATGATCACTTTTCAGAGTTTTGTCATTGTATGAAAAATGGGAATGGAAAGCTTCTATTGAAAACTGATTGAATTAAAAGTATTGTTTAGTGCAGTATATAGAATAACTGGATTTGATCTTATTGTAGTAATATGTGGTAAGTTTTTGACATATCATTTTTTATGTTGCCTAAAAATAATCATTTCTGGGATAAATAGGTAATTTTTTTTTTAGTGCGGAAAGGGATCGCATTCGCGAGAGAGAAAGACAAGCCAGAGCTCATATGTCACTACAAGCCGAACGTGATCTGAACCAGAACACCAATTATTTGATGCTCCAGTTAAAGTAAGATATGTTTAATTATTGATATATATTTGAGCTTATATACCCAAATGCATCATTTTATTTCGGTGATTAAAAACATTTTTATATATTTATATTTTTTTCTGATGAATATAATAGCTTGTTTGAGTTACAGTTATACATATAATACTCACTTTATTATTTAATTTATCATTGGTAGATGGGATGATTTTTATAGTAGCATATGATTGATTTATGCTTTTTGTTCGCTAGATATTAATAAATCATGAATATATGTATATTTTATATATATATATATATATATATATATATATATATATATATATAATAGTTCTGATTTGTTTATTTTTGAGTTAATCAATGCAATAACCAGTCATTTATTATAATAATCAAAATATTTTAATTAACATGAAACAGGTTAAAATTTCATGATTGTATTTATCCACAAATTTAAATTGCGATTGAGATGAGATTTTGATAAACATTTGTTTTGAAATACAAGAGTCAGATGCTACTTTAAATGTAATTTTTTTGTAATAATCTATCCACACAAACTCAATGTTTTAATAGTATATGTCAGGGATTTCTTAAACATAGTGAAAGTTTATGCTAACTTAAGTTTTTTGTTATTGGTTGAGTAGTATGTATGTTGCATTTAGTTAGTGTAGTTATGAGGATGTTCTTGATAAGCATTACTTTAATACAGATAAAGCCATCATGTACTGATGATATGGGACAACAGATTCAGAGGAAATTAGGAAATTACGATAGATTGTGGACGGATGATAAAAAGCGTTATAAACATGATGGAATACCATCTTCAAATTT
This sequence comes from Ctenocephalides felis, assembly GCF_003426905.1. Classification (NCBI taxonomy): domain Eukaryota; kingdom Metazoa; phylum Arthropoda; class Insecta; order Siphonaptera; family Pulicidae; genus Ctenocephalides; species Ctenocephalides felis. The sequence continues at coordinate 29,069 of NW_020539611.1, forward strand.
ACTCAGTAATGGGATGCAGAACAGATCTCAACACCCGAATTTAAAAGCCAACTGGAAATATGTGCCCTGGATCAACATCTCAGCGGATGTCTTCTAATACTCTAAAACCTTCTTCATCATATAGGAGTAATATTTACAAACCTACTTGCCCAATTGATACCAGCAAACATGTACCAAGTGTTAAAACTAATATAGTTCTCTTCATACCATATGCAGCCCAATAAATATTCTGTCAGCAATCTTGATAACAGGAATGGGTTAAATAAAAATTTAACCTTAAATACTAATATGGGAAACTATCAGAATATGGTGAGAGAGATGCCCTCTTCTTATGCGGTATGTAATAGTTGTAAATACCTTTATAAATTCATACATATTTTTACCTCAATAATTTAATAACTTTCACTCTTGAAATTTATGCCTGTAGATGAATGCTGTTTGATTATTCAAAAATGTTTTTACATGCATTTGCTAATATTAGATTTGTATTTTTTGAGATGCTTATTTAATATTTAATAAATAATTGAAACTAAAATCTTGTACATTCTATTTGCAGAATAACTGTGATGTAGGTCTGCGTGGTAATGAAGTTGATACTATTTTGAAGGTAATATTATTATTCAATATATGCCATATAATTTACTTATACTTTAGCTATTCAATATTAATGAAGCTATTAAAAAATCAAATATTGATATGATATTAATTTTTCAGGAAATGACCTCGTTGCCCTTAACCCCACTAACTTCTATTGCTGCTACTCCGGGAAAAGAAATAGATCACAAATTTGAATTTAACAGTGGATTTGTAAAAGTAATTATTTTATTTATTATTATATTTCAATAAGTATAATGATGAATTTTAAAAATTTTATTCATTATAAGTTAATTGATATGTAACAAAGGCAAAATTATTTTAAATCCTCATTTTAGGTGCTCGAACCATGTCCTCGGAAGCCAAGTCCAATTCCTAGTCCTACATGTAAGTTAATTTAGATGTGTTCATATTAATTAATAAATGTTACTTTCCCACTTAAAAACATGTTTTTGTACTTGATTGAATTTTTATACTTTACACCTTGATCTATATCTTATTTGTTGATTATAATGTGATAATTTATATTATATTTATTTGTGAGTATTGAATTTTGTGTACTTTATGATTCATACTTTCTGGAAATTTATTACTTACTATTTTATTTACAAAAATTGCTATTGTAATGCAATTTTGCATTACATATATTCGGCTTATTTGATATTTTTATTAACTCTATATGTTGGAAGCTTGAAATATTAGGTTTTCTTCATATCATTATTTTTGCAAAAGTTATATTTTGTTAATTAAATAGGATATATGTTAAGTTTATAAATATCAAATATTTATTTGATTTTAATTAAACCTTTTGATATCAAAAAATTCAATATTAAGTTAATGGTTTTTATGAATTATGAAAATATTTCAGATA
>NW_020539612.1:0-16378 GCF_003426905.1 Ctenocephalides felis
TCTCGAAAAAGCACGCTATTTTCTTTTTTTAAATCGTAATTACTTTTTTATAATTTTTAAAAGCTCTAATTTAAATTTCGTAAATACTGAAAAATGGTTTCTTAAAATCGTTAAACTACTGAATGAGCGTTGAAATTTTTAATATTATTACAGTAGCAATACTTTTATATATTGAAAAATATACAAATTTTATAGTATTTTATAATTTTTTTTCTTTTTATAAAATAATCCTTTAGTTTCATGTATTTCATTGATTAGTTTTATGGTGATTTATGTTTTGAATTACTATATTTTCTTGTGAGTAAAAAAGTTTCAAAAGTCTCGATTCTTTCGATAAATTAAAAAACATATAATCACATAATATACTCTAAACAACAAAATAAATTAGATTTTTCTTCACATTTTCTGGAATCTCATATTTTAGTTTTGATCTAATTTTTTTTTTGCTTTATAATTGAATCTCTCGATGAATACGTAATAATGTAAATAATAATTATTGTTTATAACTTTAACCATAAAATATTTGTTTGCTGCAGGAATTTGCCACACTTACCAAAGAGTTAAATCAAGCTAGGGAACATCTTTTGGAGCGGGAAGAAGAAATTTCCGAGCTTAAAGCTGAACGGAATAATACAAGGGTAAGAGTCTAAACAAATCTTAAAAACAATTAAGAAATTCATGAATATGTGAAATTAATTGTTATTGGTTGCAAAAATATTTTTGATTTTCGAACTTTTCATCTTATAGTAATGACGCTTTATGTTTGAATTTAAACTTTATTTTCATGTAATTCGATGTTTCGTAAAAACACAAACTAGATACATATATGAAATATATATGTATACATATGTTTTACTTTTAATGTGTGGAACTATAGACTAAATTCTCAACTTATTTTGATAGCTGCTGTTGGAGCATTTGGAATGTCTAGTTTCCAGACATGAGCGATCCCTTCGTATGACTGTTGTCAAACGTCAGGCGGCGGCACAATCTGGAGTCTCGTCTGAGGTAGAAGTACTTAAAGCATTGAAGAGTCTTTTTGAGCACCACAAAGCATTAGACGAAAAGGTAGTTTCTAATTAAACGTATTTTTATCAAAAGCATAATAAAAAGTCGTTAATTTTTACTTCAGGTTCGAGAACGTTTGCGAGTCGCTTTAGAAAGGAATACTTCCTTAGAAGAGGAATTAGCACTTACCAAAGAAGAAGTAAATGCATTTACAATTGAACAATAAGATGGTTTTACATTTGTTATATAATATATATTACTTTTAAAATTTTATAGTTGACACAATACAAATCAGGAGCAGTGCCTTCTACACAAAATCATTTGGAAGAAAGAACAAAAGAAAATGGACAGCCAGAACCTAGTGAAAACCCAATACCAAATAAGGTATCATTTCTTCCTAGATGAAGATATTTTCATTTATTTGTTTTCTATTGCACATGATCGTTTTTACAGACTAATGAAATTAGTTCGTGGCAAAGGAGGGTAGCGGAGTTAACAAATAGAATTGGTGAAATGGAAGAGAATTTATCAAAAGCTCAAAAAGAATTGTTAAAATCGCAAGATACTTGCTCGAAACTTCAGCGTGATTTACGAGAGAATGTCGCCCAGAAGGAAGATCAGGAAGAAAGAATAGCAACATTAGAAAAACGTTATCTAAATGCACAGCGGGAGTCAACATCACTGCACGATCTCAATGAGAAATTGGAACAAGAATTACAACATAAAATTGCACAACTGAAGGTTTGCTGCTTTTTAATGTTAGCACATAGCTTTGCGTTATTATCTCTGACACATTTCATTTCAGTTGCAAGAAGAGAAAATAGCAGCTATACAAGAAAAATTAGAGCTATCTGAACAAAAATTAGCACAATTTTCGAAACTTCCAGAAATGGAGGAGCAACTTAAAGCTAGAATGGACGCGCTCACCCAGGTGAGGGGACAGGTACGATAACGTGATGAAGCGTCTACCTGTGTCTTTTTTCTCTTTTTAGTTTTAAAGTTAGAATAGTTTTTACAAAACCACTAATTTCACAAACAATATCATAAACAAACCAAAAAAATTATACAATTGTCATTCACTCAAAATGCTCATTTGGTACTAAATATATGCACAAAAAATTATACACAAAAATTTACACAAAAATTATATAGTTATTGTATAATTTTAAGTTTATTTTGATATATTAGAATCGCATCACTAGAATTAGTTTAGTTTTAACCTTTTTAATTCATTCAATTATCAATCCAGTATAAGTTTATTAAGTTGTTTATCTTGTATGTACAACTGTAAAAATGAAATAATCGCACCTGATGTATTTTATACGAATGGTCGATTTCTTTTTACTGTGCTACATACATTTTTATCAAACAGCATATTTTGTATTTGTACTGTATTGTTTACTAATCTTAGGCTCAGGAAAGACATGGCACTGCAGAAGATCGCATACAAAGACTAGAAGCCAATTTGGAAGAAAAAAACGCTGAATTGGTGAGGTTAAATCAGCGCCTAAAAATGAATGAAGAACATAACACTAAGTTGTCGACAACTGTCGATAAACTTTTGTCAGAATCAAACGACAGATTGCAAGTGCACTTAAAAGAAAGGATGCACGCCTTAGACGAAAAGAATATTCTTACCCAAGAATTAGAAAAAGCACGTAAGATTGCAGAAGAATATCAAGCGGAAAAGACGGAAATTATGAAAGAATTAGCCAAATCGCATTTAGAAATTGATAATATTAAAAGACAAATGTTGCAGCAAGAAATAGCATTTAACATCCAACAGACGGACGCATTGACTCGTAGCCTTTCGCCGAATGCAGTTGTCGACCCTAAATCATTTGCGAGGAGTGATAGTAGAACTAGTTTTGACACTCATTCGTTATCCCGACGAGTCAATAAGCCTAGGCCTGGTTTGGAAGACGACTCGAACAAGCTACCGTTCGGCGCTCGAACATTGGCGGAGCAGGAATGGGAAAAATTGCAACAGGCACATGTTTTAGCAAATGTTCAACAAGCGTTCGATGTCTCGAGCGACGCAGAAGCGGATGACAATGAAAGCTTATTCAGCGCTACCGATATCCTGTCGCCGTCTGGACACACGGACGCGCAGACACTAGCGATGATGCTTCAAGAGCAATTGGACGCCATCAATAATGAAATCCGATTGATTCAAGAGGAAAAGCAAAGCACAGAGGCACGAGCGGAGGAGTTGGAATCGCGTGTTGGTAGTCTGGAACATATGAATTTGCTGAGTCGCGGGCGCAGTGTGGAGCGTCAATCGCCACCCGTAAGCGGACGCTCTACACCTAAATCACACCATTCACCTAATCGGGATTACTTACACAAATACCACACGGTCAGTAAATGAATGATGATATACTTCATAATTTTGATATTATTTTCTGCCGCTAATTTTGACTTTCTCGAACTATAACATCCGTCTTTGTACAATTTTAAAAGCTATTTAAATTGAAGAGTATATCTTACGTTTTTGTTCTTATTAAATTTATAATATTATAGGCTCCTGCATCAATGTCTCCTGCTCACCTGCATCAATATGCAGCATCATTAAGCCCTGGACAATTATCCGAGTCCCTTCCTTCTAGTCAGGTACTACAATTAATTTTAAAATTTTATAGAGAATAGTCAAATCATTATTTTTAATTTTAGTTACAATTGGCTCCTCTGAGCGCGGATGTATCCAGGGAGGAACTGCACGCGATGGTTGCAGGTGCTGATAGCAGTTCTGGCGGAACTTCTCCACTTACAGCGCGGTCGCTTCGGTTAGAACGTGTAGCGCAGGCGTTGGCGTACAGTCAAGAAGAATTGAGAAGGTATATGGCCAAAATTATCAGATTATCACACAGCAAATATTTTATCGTACACGTAATACCGGTTATAATTTTAGGATTTCATGTTATTATACTGCTCTTACATTGACAATATCATTTCTCTAAATGAACTAAATATTTAAAGTGTAGGTCTGTATGAAATTTTTAATAGATACATCTTGTTTTCCTTATAAAGACATTCAATGGGTCTACAGACTGGACTCGGATTCCCAAATATCAGGTTAAAAGTTTGAGAACATATTAGAAGAAATAGTGCTCGCTTTCTGCATTAATAAATTATTTAATTTATGAAACATTGCTTGTGATGATATAAATCATAGATAATTAAAAACATTCTTAGAATGTGATTTTATTTTCAGCATCGTGGCTTACAATTAGTAATGAAAATTTACATTGTTTAATTAATTAATTATTTCAATCGAATGTTATGGGCGTGTAAATATTTTCTTACAATTAGTGTTACATTTATCTCATTATTATTATGTACATACAGATATATATTAGACCTTTAAAAACTATTAGCCGTGTATATATACTTTACATTTAACATACTTATTCTCACACAAAATACATACACGAATTTTGTACTTTGCTAGTGTGTATTTGTTTTCTAGAGTTTCGGACTGACGCCGTAAAGTTTTTACAATAAGCAATGTTGGCTTCAACTGCTTATTTTATTAATTTAAATAAAAATGATTCATTTTAAAGAATAGTTAGTAATGCGCGGCTTCAGTCTATATGCTACTTAATGTTCAAATTTTTTATGATTTTATTGCGGTTCATCTAATTAAAATGAACTAATTTCAATGCTTCAAGATTTTTGTTATATTTTAAATTGTATCATCGCATGATGTACATAAAAATAACGGAATCTTCACAAATCTGTCGAAGTGTTTTAGGGTCCGTGTTGCATTTACCTCATTGTCCTGTTTTATTCCTTACTTACTCCTATGACATCGAGTGATTTGATCTTCATCGTCAATTTCGTGAAGCTATATGATAATTAAAATCGTTTTTTTACCATTTGTACCTTTTGAAAAGACTTTTTACGTTTTCAATTATATCAATTATGTAGTTTACGAAAGTAATTATTATTAACGATTTTAGTTTGTGAAATTATCTTACCAATGTGTACTAAAACTGGCGATGAGATCAGCAGGTTGTATTCAGACCGAGCGCACTTTTATTGGAATTTGAATCACTATTCAGATATAGATTTTGCATTTCAATAATCGAATGATAAATAGCATCGTATGACGCATTGTTTAAAATATGATATTTACATTTATACTTCTTCGGTTCCAACAATTGATAAGATTTGAATAATAAGTTTTGAATTTGTTGCTGTCATCAGTGATTCAGTAAGTTCCATAATAGAACGTTCCGGTTGAAGGCGTGTTTTCATTCTTTATTTTCATCCCTTTAATTTCATTTGCTATCCAACGTGTTGCAATTATGAAATGTAGTAGCTCTGTAGTGCGTGTGTTGCAAATACTGTAGGCCGAACAACCAGATGGCTTACATGACAACGACACCATCACCCATGTCCTCTCGTCACAGCAGCCAAGACTCGTTGCATCGGCACAACAATATGGCCGTGCACACCCCCATGTCGGCCCATGGTCACGCTTATCCGCACCTGAGGGAGTCGGCGGTCAGCGCCGCACAGAAGAAGAAGGGCATCAAGAGTTCACTTGGCAGATTCTTCAGCAAGAAGGAAAAGGTTAGTTGAAAAGTTTTCATGTCTGATTATTACTACCTACAATGAATGGTATATATACTTATATTCTTATGCCTTATAAAAACTATTTTAAATTTTATTTATTATTTTGTATAGGTGAAAGGGAAAGATTCAGGGATGCCAGGAGATGGTTCATTAAGTATGAACTCCATGAGTGGTTTATCATTGGCTGGATCAACCATCGGAGAAGACAATGTGGATGCAATGAGTAATTCAGGGAAAGTTACGCAACAGAAGGCAGATTATGGAAGGCAGAAAAAGAAGTAGGAATATTATTGCACAAGTAACATTTTTTTTAAATTTATTGTCATTTATTTTCGATTTTTTTATTCAGAGAGCATGACTATAGACATGAACTGTTAGCTGAAGCTATGAAAGCTGGCACGCCATTTGCCTTGTGGAACGGGCCGACGATAGTTGCCTGGTTGGAACTGTGGGTGGGAATGCCCGCTTGGTATGTTGCTGCATGCAGGGCTAATGTAAAATCTGGAGCGATTATGAGCGCCTTGAGTGACACGGAAATTCAGCGAGAAATAGGTAATTGATCGTTTCAATTTCTCTTTATTGGAAATAAACAAAACTTTATTTTTGGAAAATCTTGAAATATTTTGCGTAACTAATAGTTGGGCGGCTTTCTAGCTCGCACAGTCGTCCCATTCCTGCGGAAAACACTGTCGTAGCAAAATGGTTAAAAGAACGAATAAATGAAATTTAATAAATATAAAATTTCATATATATATATATATATATATATATATATATATTATTAATATTATTAATTAATAAATGAATTATTTTTTAGGCATAAGTAACCCTCTACATAGGCTGAAATTACGTTTAGCAATACAAGAAATGGTATCTTTGACTTCACCGTCAGCTCCTCAGACATCGCGCACAACATTAGCCTTTGGCGACATGAATCACGAATGGATAGGCAATTATTGGCTTCCTGGTCTTGGTTTACCTCAGTACAGAACTACGTTTATGGAATGTCTTGTGGACGCAAGAATGCTAGACCATTTAAATAAGAAAGATTTGCGCGGACAGTTAAAAATGGTCGATAGTTTTCATAGGTAGGATAAAAAGATAATATGATATATACATATTTATCTGCATAAAAACAAGCTATAATACAATTGACACAAAATCATTGTATTTTTTTAGAACTAGTCTTCAGTATGGTATTTCATGTTTGAAACGACTGAACTATGATCGCACAGCGCTAGAGGAAAGAAGAAAAATGACAGAGACTATGGTGTCTGATGTCTTAGTCTGGAGCAATGAACGTATAATAAGATGGATTAGTAGTATTGGGTTAAAAGTGAGCTTAATTTAGTTTTTAGTAATACAATTGATTTTTCCGAAAATAATTTTTATTATTTTGTGTTTCAGGAATTTGGAAATAATTTACTCGAATCTGGGGTTCATGGTGCTTTGATTGCTCTAGATGAAAGTTTTGATGCTAACAGTATGGCCTTGGCATTGCAGATACCAACACAAAATATACAGGTATGTTTTTATTCCATTATTAAGAAAATTATTAACCAAACTACAATAATTTTGGGAAAAATACATGCTAGCTTTCTTAACTTCTGTTAGGTTTAAAAGATATTATTTTATTGGAATTCTTTCTAAAGTTGCATATGCATCATTATTATTTGTTTAATATTTTAATTTAATGGATTTCCTTTAATATATCAAATATTCTTCATTATCTTTTCATATATTGTTGATTTTCAAATTTAGGCTCGTCAAACATTAGAGGTCGAATTCAAGAATTTGCTGTTAATGGCAACAGATAGAAGAACTGATGCTGACCTAGTGAAATCTTGATATCAGAGTGGAGCTACTAGTCCATGTCCTGTCACAAGAAGGGCACCCTCACAGGCTCAGTAAATATACTCATACTACTTACAGCACTAAACCAAAACTAACTAACTATTGGTATCCAATAGTCTTAAAATAAGATTAAACAAAATTTTCTTCAGAGATGGAGCAATCGCTGAATGATATGATCGAAATATGGAGATATTGTGTGATAGATTTGATAATAGTTTCTTTAAATATATAAAATAAAAGAAAAAAAATAATTTTCCACACATAAGAGTGCTGGTATTGTTTGCTGGCTTATCATTTTTGCTAATTTGATTTTCGGTAAATAATACAGGAATATCACATTAATACGAATGCAGGGACCAAAATCTACTTTGATGTAGAGTGTTACAAAATAGCGGAGCTTTGCGTTCTGAGGAACAAGTGGAATTTCAATTCAGCGGCCACCTAAGTTAAATTTTGAGCAGCTTTTAGTCATAGTGTTATGATTATATTGTATATAATCATAACAATTGATTTTTACAATACATACATATATTACATATTTTATGATTTTTATGTTATTGTTTTATTATGGAATATTTATATGGCTTAAATGTTAATACCTTTTTTATTCTTGGTGAAATTGCTCTCTCTAATGAGTGGTGTGGTTGCATATTATATGTAATTAAAGTATGGACATCTCGATTCATGTTTTATTTTAAATGAAGCACAAAATTTGAATTTGTTATCGGTTATATAGTTGAATACAGGTCAAATCAGTAAATGATGTATGTAAATGATAGCATTAATTGTTCTCTCATGTTTTGAGATGAATGGTTGTTTTGTGTATATATCTAGTTCATTAATTAGTTAAATATCTAATAATCTTATATAAAATTAGTTTTAGAACATTTTCTTTAGATTTATATTGTCTAGAAAAAGTTCTAAAACAAAATATCATCTCATAATACTACATAGATCAACAAAATCATCAAATTGCCATATTTAAATACCTGAACATTTTTAATAATATAAAAATATACAATAAAGTTACCTCAGTTCATTACTTAAGATTCACAGCTGTCTTTTTATTTTTCATAGAGACATTTAGATATTTCCTAAATTTGAATTTACTCAGATACTTTTGTGTGGATGTGTATTGCAAAGCAAATCCAAGCCAAGGCTTTTCAGGGATGTACATCTTCATATATAATAGACATATTTTCATACTATGTGAATAATATTCATGAAATAGTTAAATGATCCAAAGAATGAGTCTAATAATCATATTTATATTGATTAAACAATAAACTAATTGATAGTTTAACAAGTTTTTTGTTTAAATGATTTTTATATTTTAAAACTACATTACTTATGATATTTTATTGATCAAAACAATATAGCTTGGTTTGTCAAGTCTATGTTTTAAAGTAAAATATTTTATGATATTAATTTATAATATTTATTTATATTTTACATCTGCAGTGATGAAATTGATGGAGTTTTACTTGTAGATTTGAGATTCTCTTTATAGTTATTCGAATGAGCCGTTGTTTTCAAATAGTAAAAATACATGGTAAATAACAACCTAAACTAATAAATATATCACTATAATAAATCGTTAATAATTTATCATGCATTTCGTGGCTATGGATATCATTTTGCAAATGACATCTTGCATCCTACAGTTTAATTTGATTTTAATATTGTATATATGTAATGATATTCATAAAGAAGCAATTTAGAATATTGGTAAACTGTTGTGTAATGATATGCACAAACATTACATTTTTATTTTATAAATATATTATCAGTCATTTAAAATAGCGTGAATAATTCCAGTGATTAGCTTGTAAATTTGTATAAATTTAATTTATGAAATTAAGATATCACAGTTAATTTTTATAACTTCTCTTGAGATAGTATTAACAATATCTATATGTTATAATGTTACCAGTATTATTGGTTTTAAAAGACCATTATCAAAGCATTTGATGAAATAGAGTTTTTATACATAAGTAGTTCTTTATAAGTTGCAAAAGTGAAGTATTGTTGAATAAATGTAAAACCCCACATACCCATTGAAATAATAAAATAAATATTTAAAAAAATGTTTTTTATTCTTAATATTTAAATTTAAAACAATATAAGTCTTATATATTTTTTAATAATTTAGTTAAAAGCCTTCTTGATATTGATGAGTTTTAATTTTATTATGATGGATTCTATTGAACTGACAACTTTCTTGTTTATTTGTTGATGTTATTGTTGAATTTTACATCAATTTATAATTTGTTGCACTGGCTTCAATAGCCTGTAAATTAATAATTGCATGAATTATTTGGTGACAATGATAATTTTTCCATTTTTTATGTATTTTATTTTTTTTCTCCAAGGATGAACTAATAAAACATTCTTCTAAAGCATTATTCAATTTACGAAATAAATGAATTTACCATGTTCATTTTATCATTATACATTATTTGTAATGCTCCAGTGAATGTCTGTTTCTGAAAACAGAAATGACAAAATTTATAGTATAAATAACGTGCTTTTGTTCTAATAATGTCTGTATATTGTCTGTGAAATGATTAATTAGTTTGTTATCAACTGTTGAAGAAAAGAGAATAAAGAATTTTTTTTTTAAATAATTAGTATATGGACGATTTAATATTAGCTTAATTAGTTTAAAATATGTAATAAATTTCAATATTTCAAAACTAAAAAACTATATCTCTTTAATAGTTTATAGACAGATAAATTTTTTATTATTATGTTGGAAATCATGTCCCGAGCATATGTTCACAGTATTAAGTACTTAGCATTAGGCAAAGATTATCTTATTTGATTTGTTCGATTTCGAAATATATTCTTAATTGCAGACATTTAATTGCAATTAAATAAAAACAATATATGTCACAAAATATTCTAAGCGTTTTTAACACTAGTAAGCATGAAAGCGAAAGTATGGAGTAAAACTGAAACAAATAAAAAAAACAAAAGGGGTATGCAACTTATGGAGCACGAATATTTCATTAATTATATATATATATATATATATAAATGAATGAAAATAAATTATAATAATAAATAAATATAGAATATTTATAATGAAAACGAAAATGAAAGCGCATTCGAGTTGTTTATGGTTTGCCATATTGGTAGTTTAGCGTTCTAATGGTGGTTATAATCTTGTAATTAAATGCAAGTTCAGGTACGTTGATTTCTACTCATTTATGTAGTTTGTACATTTTGGAAAATGAGGTTGTTGTGCAAAGTATTTTTTTTAAATGAATGTCATTTAGTGATTCCTACTGGTTTTTTTTATGAGCTGTGTCAAGTATAATTTTCGCGTGTGTTATGGACAATAATTCTGATGTAGAAAAGTACTGCGATATAATTAAGTAACATGGAAAAGCAGTTTGTTGAAAAGTATACATAACTTGAAACGTCCGACTCATACGGAATTATTAAGCTGCCTCTCATAAATGTCTAACATTATCTTTTACAGGACCAGTATAAGTAATAGATGATGCACGACGGAATTTAATAAATCATATTCCGAAATATAAGGACATGTTAAGTGCGCAGTGTTTTGTGGAATATTAATGAAATGGAATATGTTCGTTTTCAAGACATATGTGGTTTATATTTAACTATTTATAGTATAAATCATTTATCATGAAGAAACCACGGTAAGTTGAAAGTGATATTATAATCGAAAGTATAATTTTTATCGGCCTTAATGCCAATATATCGGAATAATTAAATGATAGAAATATGATCAATATTGTAAAATTCATTCAACAAAATTTTAATGCAAAACTTATTCAATATATAATTCAATCAGTATAAGTTCAATTTAGAAACGCCCCAGGTGATTATTTTTTATACATACATATCCATTATTTTATTACAATACCTGATTTAGTAAAAGCTGACATTACTATAATTTATGTACATACATTTTATAAGTTTTTGTTAGTATTTTTACAAAAGAGCACTATATATTTCAATTAATATTAATATATTAGCTTAGTCAATTTTAATTTTACCATAAATTAATATGTGTATACATACACCTTATTTTTTTGACAACTGCTTGTGACATTTAAATACCATTCCATTTGTTTTCTTTTGAGAGCTGAGAGCAAATTGGGTTAATTTTAAGTTGTTTTGAAGTGCATTTTCATTAAATTTAATTAAGCTTGGATGTATGTACATTTATTGTCTTTAATGATCACTTTTCAGAGTTTTGTCATTGTATGAAAAATGGGAATGGAAAGCTTCTATTGAAAACTGATTGAATTAAAAGTATTGTTTAGTGCAGTATATAGAATAACTGGATTTGATCTTATTGTAGTAATATGTGGTAAGTTTTTGACATATCATTTTTTATGTTGCCTAAAAATAATCATTTCTGGGATAAATAGGTAATTTTTTTTTTAGTGCGGAAAGGGATCGCATTCGCGAGAGAGAAAGACAAGCCAGAGCTCATATGTCACTACAAGCCGAACGTGAATCTGAACCAGAACACCAATTATTTGATGCTCCAGTTAAAGTAAGATATGTTTAATTATTGATATATATATTTGAGCTTATATACCCAAATGCATCATTTTATTTCGGTGATTAAAAACATTTTTATATATTTATATTTTTTTCTGATGAATATAATAGCTTGTTTGAGTTACAGTTATACATATAATACTCACTTTATTATTTAATTTATCATTGGTAGATGGGATGATTTTTATAGTAGCATATGATTGATTTATGCTTTTTGTTCGCTAGATATTAATAAATCATGAATATATATTTTATATATATATATATATATATATATATATATATATATATATATATAGTTCTGATTTGTTTATTTTTGAGTTAATCAATGCAATAACCAGTCATTTATTATAAATAATCAAAAATATTTTAATTAACATGAAACAGGTTAAAATTTCATGATTGTATTTATCCACAAAATTTAAATTGCGATTGAGATGAGATTTTGATAAACATTTTGTTTTGAAATACAAGAGTCAGATGCTACTTTAAATGTAATTTTTTTGTAATAATCTATCCACACAAACTCAATGTTTTAATAGTATATGTCAGGGATTTCTTAAACATAGTGAAAGTTTATGCTAACTTAAGTTTTTTGTTATTGGTTGAGTAGTATGTATGTTGCATTTAGTTAGTGTAGTTATGAGGATGTTCTTGATAAGCATTACTTTAATACAGATAAGCCCATCATGTACTGATGATATGGGACAACAGATTCAGAGGAAATTAGGAAATTACGATAGATTGTGGACGGATGATAAAAAGCGTTATAAACATGATGGAATACCATCTTCAAATTTACTCAGTAATGGGATGCAGAACAGATCTCAACCACCCGAATTTAAAAAGCCAACTGGAAATATGTGCCCTGGATCAACATCTCAGCGGATGTCTTCTAATACTCTAAAACCTTCTTCATCATATAGGAGTAATATTTACAAACCTACTTGCCCAATTGATACCAGCAAACATGTACCAAGTGTTAAAACTAATAGTAGTTCTTCATACCATATGCAGCCCAATAAATATTCTGTCAGCAATCTTGATAACAGGAATGGGTTAAATAAAAATTTAACCTTAAATACTAATATGGGAAACTATCAGAATATGGTGAGAGAGATGCCCTCTTCTTATGCGGTATGTAATAGTTGTAAATACCTTTATAAATTCATACATATTTTTACCTCAATAATTTTAATAACTTTCACTCTTGAAATTTATGCCTGTAGATGAATGCTGTTTGATTATTCAAAAATGTTTTTACATGCATTTGCTAATATTAGATTTGTATTTTTTGAGATGCTTATTTAATATTTAATAAATAATTGAAACTAAAATCTTGTACATTCTATTTGCAGAATAACTGTGATGTAGGTCTGCGTGGTAATGAAGTTGATACTATTTTGAAGGTAATATTATTATTCAATATATGCCATATAATTTACTTATACTTTAGCTATTCAATATTAATGAAGCTATTAAAAAATCAAATATTGATATGATATTAATTTTTCAGGAAATGACCTCGTTGCCCTTAACCCCACTAACTTCTATTGCTGCTACTCCGGGAAAAGAAATAGATCACAAATTTGAATTTAACAGTGGATTTGTAAAAGTAATTATTTTATTTATTATTATATTTCAATAAGTATAATGATGAATTTTAAAAAATTTTATTCATTATAAGTTAATTGATATGTAACAAAGGCAAAATTATTTTAAATCCTCATTTTAGGTGCTCGAACCATGTCCTCGGAAGCCAAGTCCAATTCCTAGTCCTACATGTAAGTTAATTTAGATGTGTTCATATTAATTAATAAATGTTACTTTCCCACTTAAAAACATGTTTTTGTACTTGATTGAATTTTTATACTTTACACCTTGATCTATATCTTATTTGTTGATTATAATGTGATAATTTATATTATATTTATTTGTGAGTATTGAATTTTGTGTACTTTATGATTCATACTTTCTGGAAATTTATTACTTACTATTTTATTTACAAAAATTGCTATTGTAATGCAATTTTGCATTACATATATTCGGCTTATTTGATATTTATATTAACTCTATATGTTGGAAGCTTGAAATATTAGGTTTTCTTCATATCATTATTTTTGCAAAAGTTATATTTTGTTAATTAAATAGGATATATGTTAAGTTTATAAATATCAAATATTTATTTGATTTTAATTAAACCTTTTGAATATCAAAAATTCAAATTCAAATAATTAAGTTAATGGTTTTATGAATTATGAAAATATTTCAGATACAAAGGCATTCTTCTGGGAGGCAGTCCATGTAAGTTGCATTAATAAAAAATCTGTATCAATTACATATATTTTCAAGTTCAACTTAGTGTATTATATTATTTTTCAGGGATTTAGAGCGTGATTTAAGTTTATCTGATGACAGTGATGAAGATGTCACTCATCCCACAAATTATCAACCAAAACCAATAAGCAATCCGTAAGTTTTTGACATACATGTTTAAAATTATTATTATTTTTAAATTAACGTTGGATAACTTTTGTTTATAGGCCTGTGGCTATATGTGCATTGGAAGTTAAACCTATCGTAAGGAGTCCATCTCCAGCTTGTAATAATAACTCCAGCAGCAATGACACAGGTGAATCTGGTTCGGAGAGTTCCAGTTCCAGCGATGACACTACTGAAGAAACTGCACCTACTAAAAATGGTATGAATTTAAATTATATATATGTATATAATATATGTTAATATATATATATGTGTGTGTGTGTGTGTGTGTGTGTGTGTGTGTGTGTGTGTGTGATTGTGCATGTGTGCATTATTGCCTCGAAGTCATACGCATTAGCTAACAAGTTGGTGCAAAATATATATTTTACAAATACTTTGCTATGCTCCTTTCAACAAAAAACAAAGAAAAAACAAGTTAGTGTATATATGATAGTGCAAAATTATGTGCCCTGCGCAAGTTACGGATGTAAGACCATATTTATATCAAAACGTTTGGAAAAATTAAAGATTAACTTCTAAATCTTTCTTTTATTTGATGTATTGCCCATGAAGAACTTATTCATATATATGTGTATATTTCAAATTAATTTAATAACTATGAAAAAAGTTAATTATAAATAGTGAAGTATAGTTAAAATTAGATTGAAACAAATAATTATTATTTAATTTCTCAACCTATGAATTGAAATTGTAAAATAACTAACTGTTGCAAGAATGAAGTATATTTATTATTTTTATTTATTATAAATTTATTATTTATTATAATTTATACTATTTTTTGCATGAAAGCTTGTGTATTTAGAAATTCAATTTCAGTAAATGAAATCTTTACTATTGACTATATCAATTATTATGGTATATTGTTTATAAATATATATTGTTTAAATATATTAATTGTTGAACACGGTATTAAACAGAAAAAATGTGAGCTTTTCAAACACTCTCATGATATAAATTGCATCAGTTACAATGATCTGATCTAGTGTTTTTTATATTAATTTATTTTGAACCTAAATTATCAGATTTTCTGCCATAACTTGCATATATTCGGCTTATTTCCAGATCCAGAAATATGTACGACGCATACACCTGCCTTAGTATCTCCGTTACCTGAAATTGAAACTGAATCGAAAACTCGCTGGAATTTAGCTTCCTTCTTTAATAAAACCGAGAATACTCGCGAATCTCCCAGCATACCAAACACTATAGAGCATGTAGACAGATGCCCTCCATCATCAGTATTATTTCAAAAAAGTTCAAAAAATCAACCAGATGAATTAGACTGTTTCAGTTGCACAAAAGATATTGAAGAGGTCTTAGCTGAAGCTAAGAATATAAAACCTGAAAGTTTGCTATCAAGTTTAGAGGATAGTGATAATGATACATACCCAAAATCCAATACTAGGAAGAAAAGGCGCTGTACTAAGACTCGTTTGCCTAGTTTAGTAGATTCCGACTCGAGCGACGATGAGCCAACTCATTCAAACGATTTTTCATCGTCGTCGACTAAAGCTGTCTCCGGTGATGACAGGTTATCAAAGATTTCAATGGAAAAACTAGATACGGTCTCAGATGAGAAGCAAAATAAGACTCGCGGAAGGCCTAAAAAAATCAAACAAACTAATTCAGACAGCGAGAAACAAGCCAAGAAGCGTGGCCGTCCTCCTAATAAGTCCAGACCTTCCATCAGTGGATCAGAAAATGAGAAAAATAAGCGAAGGGGTAGACCAGTTAAAAGTAAATCTAAAGTGAATTCCGGTAGTAGTAGTGATGATACAGATATTTCTAAACCATCCCCAAATAAAAATAACAAGACAAATAGGAGTATGAACAGTGAATCGGAAGACAACGCGAAATTTACTTGTAGCAATAAGTATGACTCGTATCG
>NW_020539613.1:0-84166 GCF_003426905.1 Ctenocephalides felis
CCTAAATTAGGAACCTGAGCATAAGCCCAGCACTTATAGTAGCACAATATATATGGCCAATATCCTGCAGACTTTGTTATCACGGTTTCTCTTGTTGTTATTGACTCGGATGGAACCCAACATAAGGTACGGGCTTTGCTTGATAGTGGCTCGCAAATTAATTTAATAACAACTTCTTTACTTGCTAAGTTAAAATGTCCGGTCAGCTCGTCATTTCATAAGTTAAGCATGTTACAGGAGCAGAGTGCGCTTTGTGATAAGTCTGTCAAGCTGATTATAAAGTCAAGGGTAGGAGTCTTTGCGCGCACTATCAATTGTGTGGCCAGAATTAACAATTATTACCGTCTGCTTATATAGAGTATGATGGCTGGAAGATGCCAGACCATGTTTCGCTAGCAGACCCCATGTTTAACGTTCCAGGTGTAGTTGACATGCTGATTGCAGTGGAACTATATTTTGAAGTTTTACAGCAGGGGTGCATTCGCTTAGGAAATCATCTTCTCATTCTTAGGAAAAGTTGCTTCGGGAGGCTGATTTCTGGTGTATACACATCAGAAATGCAGAGCCGTGCACATGTTGGCTTCATATCCAATGGAGATCTTTATAATAGTTTGACAAAGTTCTGGCAGTTAGAGGAGGTATCCTCTTATTATACAATGACTGGGTCAGACAAAGCATGTGAGATCATTTCGTTGCAAATGTAGCTAGACTTGAGAATGGGCAGTCTGAGGTGGCTTTGCCATTTTTAGATAACCATATAGATAAGCTTGGGTCGTCATTCGCTGTTGCTAAATATAGATTTTTGAACCTGGAGAGGCGGTTTGCCAGGGATAGTGCCTTGTTCACAGCCTACTCCAATTTTATTAAAGCTTACATCGACTTAGATCATGCTGAGGAGATGATGCTGACACTGGAGAAAGCTGCTAAGAATAAGTACTATTTCTTGCCGCATCATCCAGTGGTCAAAGATAATAATTTTGACAAAATTAGTGTAGGGTTTGACGCATCGGTCAAGTCAACTTCAGGCATCTCTTTAAATAATATTCTGCACACAGGACCGAAGCTGCAACAGGATTTATTTTCTATTCTAGTTCGCTTTAGGTGTCATCAATTTTTTTGTGGCAGATATTATAAAAACGTATCGGCAAATAATAGTCAGGGTGGTTGCATATTGCTTTCGGTGGTTCAAAATATTTCGCTCTCGAAAACCAGATGGACAACCGGTATCAGATATCTTGTCTATTGACGATTTAAGGGTAGCCTCCAGACGTATTTTTTACCTAGCCCAAAGGAAAGTTTTTGGTAACATTGCTGATCAGTTGATGTCCGGTGAGTTGTCCAGTACATCTTTAGGTAAGCTGAAGGCGTTAAATCCCTTTGTGGACGCCGAAGGCTTACTAAGAGTAGGTGGTCGCTAGAGAATGCGGACATTAGTTACGACCAAAAACATCCAATTATTTTACCAAAGGCCAATTTGGCCATTGACATTTTCATTCAATTAGAGCATGAACGTTTGCTACATGCTGGTACCCAGACTACTTTAGCAAATATCAGATTAAAATATCAGCCTATAGATGGCCGCAATACCGTCAAGTGCATAATACACAAATGTGTAAAGTGTGCTCGGTTTAGGGCTACTTGTGCAGAGCAGCTAATGGGAATTTTGCCAAAAGACCGGGTCACTGCTTACAGGCCATTTCAGATTGTAGGAGTGGATTTTGCAGGGCCAGTGTTATTGAGAGCTAGTCGATTGAGGAAGGCACCTCGCATTAAGGCCTATATATCCATATTGAGTTAGTGTCTGGATTGTCAACAGACGCCTTTTTATCAGACTTACGTCGTTTTATAGCAAGACGTGGGTGCTGTTCAGTCATCCACAGCGACAACGGAAGAAACTTTGTAGGCGCAAAGTCTGAATTGCGGCAATTAGCTACATTATTTCAGTCTGATAAGTCAAGAGGGTAATTAATCACTTAATCGTCATCGAATTTAGGTATTACATGGCAATTCACGCCTTTCCATGCTCCTCATTCTGGAGGATTATGGGAAGGATCTATCAAAGTGATGAAACATCAAATTAGAAGAATTATAGGGTCTCATTGCCTCACATTTGAGGAATATACAACGCTTTTATGCCAAATCGAAGCTGTACTAAATTCTCGACCTATTCTCGCCCTTACGGATGACGCGCACCGATATAGCTCACATCAGTCCGGAGCACTTCATTATTGGAAGTGCATTAACAGCCTTTCCAGAACCTTTTAGTGACGCATCCAAAGTTAAGGCAATTAAATTATTTCAACAGATATCAGCTATCCGTGACCAATTTTGGTCACTTCGGTCAAAACAATACCTTAATGACTTGCAAAAAAGAAATAAACGGACACAGGTCTAACCAAATATCAATTTAAATACAATAGTGTTGTTGGAGGAGGACAATTTGCCTCCATTACATTGGCCCGTTGGGCGTGTAATAGACACCAAGCCAGGTCAAGATGGCAAGGTTAGCGTAGTGACAGTCAAAACTAGTAGTGGGACATATACTCGTCCAAATACAAAAATTGTTATACTACCCTGTCAATAGATTGTAAGTCACAATCTGCATTTGTTCTTTTTTACTGTTTTGTTTACATATTCCTTTTTTAATTTAGGCTACGATAGATTAATAGTAATAAATTAATCAATAAATTAATATCAGCTAGATTAGGAAAAATATTAGTTGTTAGTTCAATTGCTATTTAGGATACTATATTTTTTTTTATTATTAAGATTTAATTATGTTTAGCATTATGTTTGCTAATTACATATATATTAATTTTGATTTTTTATTTTAGATACAGTCCACTGTTGATGTACTCATTTTGATTACACACTATTATTAGTCTTCTTGTTATGCACATTATTTTATTGTTGTTATACCATGACTATGTATTATATTTATTATTGTTATATTATTCTCATTTTAATTTGATATTATTTGTTAGATTTGAGATAATTGATTATTGTAAGAATAATTTTGTTACTTCCTTTATAATAATACGTGATGCTTGCATCGTGGGGGAGCATGGACAAAATTATTCATTCTTACACTTTAAAAACCGCGCGCTTCGTGCGTACTGTTAGCACAAAGCGTCAGCGTCCTATATGTTGGTAACGTGTATGTCAATCGCAATGTTCGCGATTCACATAACCTTTCGCAACTTGTACATAGAACTAATAAGATACACCTTCTTACATTACATACCGCCAAAGAGTAAACATCTATTGAATATATAATATTAACAAGCCATCCAGTGTTTTAATTTACCAATTCTAAAAAATTCGTAACTCAAGATATAAGCAGTGCGGAGACCAGACATGCAAAGAACAAAATTTATACCGTATAACAAAAGTGTTGAGAAAGGAAGTAAGGAGAATAAATATACAAAAAAACAATGAGGCAGAAGTTACAAGAAAGTCTCAAATGTGCTGAAAATTTTGCTCATCTCCCAGCAACATTAAATAAGAGGGCTCGTAATTTTATACATATTTTTTCGTATAGAACATACGAAAAAGCCAAAAGGAAGGATATTTACGCTTAATGATAAAATTCTTGCTTTAACTCTGCATAAAATTTCTCCAAGAGGTTATTACTTTTGGAGAAAAATATTTGTTTTGCCTGCTCCTCAAATATTGAGAAAGTTGCTCTCAGCAGTTCCTTTGTATAGTGGTATTAATGATACCTTTTTCCAAACATTGGGTTCAGCTATGGCACAGGAAAAAATGTGAATAGCAAAAATTGTGTTCTAATGTTTGATGAAATATCATTATCATACGCAATATTTTACGACCGTAAAAAGGATCATATTGTTGGATTTCAGGAACTGGCAAATGGCAGGGAAAGTTTATTTGATGATCATTCTCTTGTCTTTTTAGTTAAAGGCATAAAACATCGCTAGGTGCAACCAGTTGCATTTTACTTCTCTGATGGGGGTGTGAATAGCGTTAATTTAAAATGTATTATTGTAGATGTCATAAGAAAACTATTGAGTATTGGTCTAAATGTTATTGCGACAGTTTGTGATCAGTTAGCTGCTAATGGCAAAGCTATAAATATGCTTCTTAGAGATACTGAGAAATTGTATAAAGCACAAAATCTTGAATGGAATAGACATATTTGAAATAGATGGCCATGAAATAGTTCCTTTGTATGATCCTACACATTTGCTAAAATGCATAAGAAATAACTTTATTAGGTATAATGTTAGATTTATGGATCAAAAAGGAGATGCATACGAAGCATGTTGGAAGAATATCAGAAATTAACATGACTTTGATAGCAATTTGGGCATGTTTCGCCAATGCACTACTTTAACGGAACACCACCTTGATGAAACAAAAATGAAAAAAATGAAGGTTAGCTTTGCAGCACAAGTATTTTCTAAACGGGTAGCGTTAGGACTTCAATATTTCATTGTACATGCTCACGAAGCCAATGTGAGTGCTACTTCGGTAGGTACAGGAAAATTTTTGGAGTTCATGAATTACCTTTTTGATAGTGTTAATGGTTTATCTCAATTTTTAACAAATGGCAATATATTTCGTTGTGCCATTAACGATAATTCTGTACATATTAAATTCTGGAAAATTGCAAGGCAAGTGTTAGATTCAATGTACTTTATTAAAAGTAAAGATTCAGTTAGAACCATAATGAAAACTCCTACCATTAAGAATTGGATCAGAACCATAGATGGGTTGGAACATATATGGGGAAAAATCCGGTTAATTAATGGCTTTAATTTTTTGTGTACGCGAAATTTCAATCAGGATCCGTTAGAAAACTTTTTTGGCAGCATAAAAATGCAAGGTGAATGTAATAAGAATCCAAATTATTATTCTTTTATATCCTCCTTTAGGACACTGATTATAAATAATTTATCATCACGTCATTCGCCTTCTTCTAATTGTGAAGTTGATGACAATTGTGGTTT
Source organism: Ctenocephalides felis (assembly GCF_003426905.1). Classification (NCBI taxonomy): domain Eukaryota; kingdom Metazoa; phylum Arthropoda; class Insecta; order Siphonaptera; family Pulicidae; genus Ctenocephalides; species Ctenocephalides felis. The sequence goes on from NW_020539613.1 coordinate 4,971, forward strand.
ACCTGCTGCTTATCGAGTTTTTCTTGATAGCGATCATGTTTCGAATAGAGAGGTTTTTTATGAAGAAGTAGATGAAGAGCCTTTTTTCTTTCAAGACGTGACGCTTTACAGTAAAACACATATGTTGCAGGGTACTGTATTAAGATATTGATAAACAGTGTCCAGGATTGCCACACTTGTGCAATTGAGCTATTGGAAAATCCAATTGGCAAAGATGAAGCATCTTGGATTGAATATAAAGATTACACAGGAAATTCTCTGAAGGTTCCAGGGACAACATTTTTTTATTTATTTCGAAAATGTTGTCAAGTATTGGATCATTTCATACAGACACTATGCACTGCAGACAATATTAAACTAAAACTATTAGAAACACTTGAAAAGTATGTTCTTCATGAATTAATTTTATATTAAGTCAACTAAGAGAACATACGAAAAAGCCAAAAGGAAGAAAATTTACATTTATTTATTTATTTATTTATTTATTTAAATATATAGCCCACAGATTTCTCCAAGAGGACTCAAAAATACAATTATTTGACATAATGAATAACAATTAAAATATACATAAAATTACAATATATAGTTAGTAACATAAAATGCTAAGATAAAATTTCATAAAATGCAGAATGTAACAATAATATTTATAAACAGAAAATAATGAGATATTTGAAAGAAAAAAATAAAAAGATTAACTTGTGCAGATGGAGATTATTTGATTAGGTGATGTGTTGTGAATGTCTATTTCATTATTAATTAAGTTAAAGTTAGAGGACATTAGTAAAATTGGCGAATTTAAGAGAGAATTAGATTTAGGGGTGGGATAATTGAAAAATAATTGTGAACGCGAAGATAGCCTTGGAACATTAAAGGATAGTTGATTGAGAATAAGAAGACAGTCTATAGAATTATTGCAAAGCTTAAATAAGAACATAATTGTACAGATAAATCGACGTGAGGCAAGGGAAGGAATACCAAATTCTTTTAGTAAAGTGTTGTGGTCAAAGCCACGTTCAGGGTAAATTTTATATGTTTTATAATAAAGGTATTTCAGAAATTTTCGCTGAACCTTCTCTATCGCATCAGAGTTGTTGATATGATGAGGATACCAAATAATCGAACCGTATTCTAATTTTGAACGTACAATAGAATAGTACATGCAAAGAAGTGCATTGGTAGACTTAAATTGTTTACAATTTCTTAGTATCAAACCTAAAGATTGATGTGCTCTATTACAAATATCAGTAACATGATCTGTGAAAAACAAACCAGAATCAAATAGAACACCTAAATCGGAAATTTTATTACATCTATCAATGCTGGTGTTAGAAATTTTATAATCAAAAAGTATTGGAACGCGTTTATGTGTAAAACTAAGAATCTTGCACTTTGATATATTTAGATGTAATTTGTTATAGATACACCAAGATTGGAATAGGTCAAGTTGAGACTGTAAAAATAAGCAGTCATCAATAGAATTTATTTTGAGATATAGTTTCAGATCATCTGCAAATAATAAATGTGGACAGTTAATAGTATCAGAAATGTCATTAATAAAAATAATAAATAATAGTGGACCAAGAATGGATCCCTGAGGAACTCCTGAACTAATATTTTCAATGTTGCTCAAGAATCCATTAAGAAAGACAAACTGCTTTCGATTATGAAGATAACTCTTGAAAAAGTGAATAAGTGAAGAATTAAGACCAATCTTAGATAATTTAGTAAGGAGAATGTTATTTAATGATAAAGTTCTTGCTTTAACTCCGCTTAAAATTTCTCCAAGAGGTTATTACGTTTGGAGAAAAATATTTGTTTTGACTGCTCCTCAAACATTGAGAAAGTTGCTCTCAGAAATTCCTTTGTATAGTGGCAAATGAGACCCATTTCCATACATTGGGTTCAGCTATGGCATAAAAAAATATGTGAATAGCAAAAACTGTATTCTAATGTTTGAAATATCAAATATCAGCAATATTTCACGACCGTAAAAAGGATCATATTGTTGGTTTTCAGGAACTGGCAAATGGTAGGGAAAGTTTATTTGCTAATCATTCTCTTGTTTTTTTTTTAGTTAAAGGCATAGAACATCGATGGATGCAACCTGTTGCATTTTACTTTTCTTAAGGGGGTGTGAATATCGTTAATTAATTGCGTTAAATTAATTAATATATTAAATTTATTCATATCTTCTTATATATAAAAATGGATCACAAAATGTGTTGGTAAGCGCATAACTCAAAAACGCCTGGACCAATTTGACCAATTCTTTTTTTAAAATGTTCGTTGATGTCCAAGGATGGTTCTTACGGCGATAAAAAACCAAATAATCGTCGGAAAAAACCCTAAAAACAGCCCTTTTCTAACTAATACAAATAATCGCAGTCGGCTTCTCGATATTATTTCATTTGTTTTACTTTCGGCAGGCGACAAAATTGGTATGGCTTTAAAGAATTTGACTTCAAGTGATATAAGATTTAAAACAATCAATGTCAATGTCCATTTGCCGCCCTTGCCGGTGTTATTTTTTTTGCATTTCCTGTTATACTCTACTGAGTGTGGTTTTGTTTTGTTTGTAGTGTTTTATTATCTACCTATGAATGAAAAGTTATAGCATGTGACACAATATTTTAATAATGTCTCCTATAATACGAGGCAATTTAAGTAGAAGAACACGAAACGCTAAGAACCCAGCTAATTACCGATCTAATCGTACTGCACAAGAACATGACGACCGAAATGAACATAAAACTTACTCAATATCAAATAGGCCGCAATGTTAGTAGTAATGAAGCAATTTGGCGAACATTTTCTTTTCCAATTCATGAGAGACACCCTTCTCAAAGATAAAGGGTGTACTTTAAAGCAGTGAACGCAGGTCAAAGAGCTTCTCAGCCACCATCTACTATATTAACAAGTTTTTTTGAGACATGTCAAAACGATAATTTTGCACAAACAGTGCTATATTCTGAAGTGCCAAAATATTATACTTAAAATCAAGAAGATTTATACGACGGAAACAAGGAAAACCAGTACCAGGATACACAGATGTATATTCCACCGATGCGATTGATCGAATTTATTCAGTACATCCGTCAACGTTTACAATTGCTAGAAAATGACGCTCATTGAGATCAAACTCTCAGCGATGCTGTAATATCTTCACACGTTGATTAAATACGAACATTGTTTTCTATAATTATATCCACATGCTTTCCATCAAACCCATTTGATTTGTGGATTAAGTACCTACAAAGATTATATGTGTGATAAATACGGAATAAAATGGGAAATCCAAATATGCAAATCAGTAAAGAAATTTACAACGAAGCATTGATTTCAATTGAAGACATGTGCTTCATGATGTCAAACAAAGTATTAATTCACTTAGGCCTGGCCGCGCCCAATCGTCCAAAGCATGATGCTTTTAACCAAAAGTTGCATCGAGAAAAACTCTATGATCTCAACAATTTGAAGGAATTAATCGAAACAAATCTTCCACTGTTGAATGAACAACAGAGGTATGTAATGAAAGTAACAAATGATGGAACTGGGGGGATTTACTTCTTAGATGCGCCTGGTGGTACAGGAAAAACTTTTTTGATTTTATTAATATTAGCAACAATTTGTTCACAAAACAAAATTGCACTTGCACTCGCTTCATCGGGAACTATACTCGAAGGTGGTCGAACAGCCCATTCAGCACTAAAATTGCCAATAAATATGCAAATCAATGAAACTCCAACTTGCAACATTTTAAAGAACTCTGCAATGGCTAAGGTTTTGCAGCAATATCAATAGATCGTTTGGGATAAATGCACGATGGCACGTAAAATATCTTTTAAAGCTTTAGATATAACCTTAAAAGATCAACGGACCAATCAGAACCGATTTGGTAGATTTTTTGACAGGACGAAATCTGTCGGGTCAGCTAGTATAAATATAAATGTGTGTAAATGTGTCACGATGTTTGTCCAAAAAGCACTTCTAAAATATTGAACCGATTTTACATTTTATTTACTCATCGTATGCATCTATATCTACATTAGGTTATAGTATTTTTTTTAAATATACTATTTTGAATTTTAACACTTATGGATTTGAGAAAAACAAATTATATTTTTGTATCGAATTATTGTCATATGAACCCCTCTATGCCTTCGGAAATTTTTAGACTATTACATAGTAATGCAGTTTTGTGCATAATTCTAACAAAGTGCACCTAAAATCAGTCTTACGTCGGATTTTGTACAGATATTGGTAATGCGTATTTTATGTTTCATATTTTAATAACTTGCCAAAAGGCAGGAATTATTAAAATAATAAAAATAAAAAATGCTTAATTAAAAATGAAATTTTATTAGTAGTGAAAGCGCATGGTGGTGTTGTGAGTAGACATTTTTTTGATTTTTGGATGACGTTATTTTAAAATTTTGTGTGGAGACCAAGTAAATTTTGCATCATTTGATAAATATGAATGTAAACTATGAAAGTCCGAACAAATGTTTCCGAAAATTTCCGAACAAACCCGAGTTTAGTTAAAGCTCCTGCCACCGGTCGCGTTCTTGTGCCTGATTTTGCATCGATTAAAAAATTTTACGCGGGCAATCAAATCTTCGAGAACGTTCGATCGTGTTTGCTTGCATTTGATTCGTTGAATTCAGTTGTGTTATAAGTTGCGTTGCGTTAAGTGATTTCAGTGCGAGTGGTATTAGAAGAAAAGCCAATATGTCCAAGTGCTACGTATCAGGGTATAATAATACAAAAAAAAAGTCAAAATGCATGTATTCCTTGCAAGAAATGATAAGGTACGTAAAAAAAATAAAATAACCAAAGATTGTCTACAATTAAATATCATTTCTAATGTTACAGTTGTTTGCTATTTGGTTGTACAGAACCAAAAATCCTGCTTTAGCAAATTTAACTCCTTTGCATTGCAATACGTCTCGTTGCGTGTGCTACGCACATTTTGCTGGTATATGCAAAAAAAAAAAAACAACAGGCGCTTCATCGGAAATTAATGCTTTGCCTACATTAAATATGCCAGGTTTGTGCTTAAATATAATACAACAACTGTGTAACAATATATTTCATCTTCCTTATTTAGGTTTCAGTGGTGATCCATACTCAGAGCGCAACTGTCTTCTGGATATAACCTTAAATTGAATTATAATGAGTTTACTTAAATATCATCATTATGTAGAACTAGGTGTTTCAATACGCAGAAGTAAGGAAATGTCAAAAACATTTTTGAAGGTGCGGTATTGCATGCGTGAATGAAATGGGCAGCCAAAGTAATTCACTTATCATTATACAAGTCATCATCTATTTCTAATATAAAATTTCATTGTAGCTTCTTTGGACTCTACAGTAGTAGATACACAAGTAATGTTTGGATCGTCTCACATTGCATGCGTTAATGATATGGACAGGCAAAGTAATTCATTTTTATCATCAATTAAGCTTTTATCTATTTGTTTTGTTCTTATATGAAATTTTATTGTAGCTTCTTTGGACTCTACAATAGTAGACACAATGTTAGAATCGTCTCATAATGCATGCGTGAATGAAATGGACAGACAAAGTAATTCACTATCACTATCATTCCATAAGCTTTAATCTATTTGTATTGTTCTTATATTTAATTTCATTGTAGCCTATAAATATCAAATTTCATAGTAGTAGACCAACATGGAATGTTTGAATCGTCTCATAATGCAAGCGTGAATGAAAAGGACAGGCAAACTAATTTACTTATCATTACATAAGCAATCTATTTGTATTATTCTAAAACAACATTTTATTGTAGCTTATTTGGACTCTACAATAGTAGAGACACAAGGAATGTTTGGATCGTCTCACAATGCATGCGTGAATGAAATGGGCAGGCAAAGTAATTCACTTATCATTACATAAGTTACAATTTATTTCTATTGTTCTTATATTAAATTCCATTCCAGCTTCTTTGGACTCTACAGTAGTAGAGACACAAGGAATGTTTGGGCCGTCTTGTAGCAAGAAAGTCAAAACTAAAGGTGGAAAACCGTCCCTGAAAGGTGTGTTATTTGAAATTTGTCATACTACAATTTATGTCCGTAGCAAATGCTTCTAGATACTTTGGTTTCAGCAGAGGTTCTTAACTCAAGATATAGGCACCGCAGAGACCAGATATGCAGAAAACAAAAGTTATACCGTGTAACAAATGTGTTGAGAAAGGAAATAAAGAAAATAAATATACAAAAAAAAACATTGAGGCAGAAATCTCAAATGTGCTAAAAATATTACTTATCTCCCAGCAACATTAAATGAGAGGGCTCGTAATTTTATATTAAGTCAACTAGGAGAACATACGAAAAAGCCAAAAGGACAAAATTTACACTTGATGATAAAATTCTTGCTTTAACTCTGCATAAAATTTTTTCAAGAGGTTATTACTTTTTGAGAAAAATATTTGTTTTGCCTGCTCCTCAAACAATGAGAAAGTTGCTCTCAGCAATTCCTTTGTATAGTGGTATTAATGAAATTATTTTCCAAACATTGGGTTCAGCTATGGCACAGAAAAAATATATGAATAGCAAAAACTGTATTCTGATGTTTGATGAAATATCATTATCATCTGCATTATTTTGCGACTGCAAAAAGAATCATATTGTTGATTTTGAGGAAAGTTTATTTGCTGATCATTCTCTTGTCTTTTAAGCTAACGTCATAAAACATCGATGAGTGCAACCTGTTGCATTTTGCTTTTCTTAAGGGGATGTGAATAGCGTTAATAAAATGCATTATTGTAGATGTCATAAGAAAACTACCGAGTATTGGTCTAAATGTTATTGCAACAGTTTGTGATCAGTTTGCTGCTAATTGCAAAGCTATAAATATGCTTCTTAGAGATACTGAAGGACTGGTACTTCAGTAGGTACTGGTAATTTTTTTGAGTTTGGAGCGAATTGATCCAAATGCAGCTTTGCACAAGGCAATACAGGGCAATAAAACACATTTACCTAAAAATATCAGGTATTATTTTCAGTACGTTACGAGCATCGATATAGTTAAGTACCCGCTTGACGAGCGAAAGCAGTCACAATTCTTAAGTCTGTTATTATAATTAACCGCCCGACTCGCGAAACTAGTCAAAATTAAACTAAAATAATATTATAGAATCTTGGAAATAAGTGAAATAAATTATTGAGTTACAAACTGTGTCAATATAAAACCAAAATTACCTTTATGGGAATAATCCCCATAAAATGATTCGTTCGAGCCGCATAAATATTAATCAAGTAAATAGAACCAAAAAGTGGTGAATCAAAACGAATGAATACATAAAGCAAGTGAATAAAATACAGTTCATTACTAAAAAAAATCAAGAAAATTAATAAGAATATTAGTGCGTGTACATAACAAGCAAATTTAAAAACACGTGTGATTAGCAGCATAAAGTATTAAAGTGATCTACTTAAATCAAAATATAACAAAGTAATTAAAATATAATTGATAAACATATAAAAATTTGAAACAAAGCAGTGCAGTTGGATATAAATCCAAACAAAAGTGAAAATTTAAAAGTTTGGAAAGGATTCAGTCGGCGGCCATTAGCCATCATCATCACCCCCGTGAGCGTCAGAAGCACCGTTGAAGAACCGAAGCGCCAGCGAACGCAACCGAACTGCCCCCAAACGCTGCAGTGTGCAACAGCGCGCTTGACAAGCACGAGATTTCGTATGGAGCTTAAAGTTTTCAACGCAAGAATTGAGGTACGCTTTGAAGCCACTATTTTAGTTAGAGGCGCCATCTTCCAAGGGGATAGAGAGTTCAAGTTTACCAATTAGTAGTTTAGGCTTTACTTTTGAATTTTATAGTTATTCTATTATAGTTTTTTCACAAACGTTTTTCTTTTATATTTTATCTATCATTTTTTTAACTTCCCGTAGGGTAAGTTATTGTAATGGGCCGAAAATAGGAATTGAAAATTTTTACATTTCTCGACGTTTTGAAGGTTTCTGAACGTTTTCACATACCTCAGAAAAAATGGATGTGTGTGTGTATGTGTGTGTGTGTGTGTATGTATGTATGGATACAAATTTTCGCCCACGTTTTCGGGCGTACGGATCAACCGATTTGAATGGTTTAAAAAACATTCGATTCCTATTGATAAGGAGATGTGCTGATTAGTTTTTGGCAAATTAGTTTGGTCCAGCAGTTACGGAGATAAGGAGCAAAGAGTGCAGAAAATAGAAATCGAGTTTCTGAGAGAACGGAGCATCCGATTTGAATGATCTAAAAAACATTCAATTAGTAATGATTGGGAGAAGGGGTTATTAGTTTTTCGCAAAGGCAGGCCCAGCCATTTCGGAGATACAGAGCTAAATGTACAAAAAATGACAGTTTTTGAGAGAACTAAGCGTCCGATCCAATTGATTCAACGAACTTTCTGCTTGTCTTAACAAAATAATTGATTTTGGAAATTTATATTAAAAGCAAAATTAGACATGGATACCCAAATGGCGTGGGGTGCATCTATATCAAAAAATAATCTACCGTCATTAGACTTTTTTTTTCCTTTTTAGAAAAACGTTGCGCAACATATGATATGAATCGCGAGCAAAGGTTATATATAAACACTCTGGTTCAGCAAAGTCATTTTGTTGCACCTATTAAACAAAAATGTCCATTTTGCAAAAAAAGAGCACTACCTTAACCAATGCGAATAATTTTTAAAACTTGAAATAGATGAGCGTGCCGAATTCGTTCGAAAGACGCAATTGTGTTTTAACTGGCTCAAGTCCTCACATGTAATTACTGATTGTCGTCAATGTTTTAGGTTCGGTAAGTCTACAAGTTGCAACGTTTATACAAAAACATTAGATTGTATCGTTATGTAAAACATTGCGAATAATTTACCAGGAGTAAGCATTGATATATCAAATTGGGATACACCGAAAAATTGCATACTAGCCGATCCTAATTTCAACTCGCCGGGACAAATTGATTTAATACTAGGCGCAGAAATATTTTTTGAAACTTTAACAACTGAACAAATCAAACTGAAAAACAAAATCACATTATTAACTTCCCGAAGGAGAAGTTTATGTTTTCATCAAAAAATCCGAATCGCTAATTTTATGTTTTCTCGACGTTTCGAGCCATTCTGAATCGAATGAGACCAAATTTGGAAAAAGTATGTGTGTGTGTGTGTGTGTGTGTGTGTGTATGTGTGTGTGTGTGTGTGTGTGAACAGATTTTTTGCCGTAAATCGACGTTTTCTCCAAAACGGTTGGACCGATTTCAAAAATTTAAAAGCCATTTGATGTATCTCGATGAGGACTATCGTCTCTGAGTTTTGTGCGGCGATCGGCCGGGCCGTTTCTTTGTAAATTGCAGAAAAGTGAAAAATTTTTCGTCCACGTTTTAGCCCGCAATTCTGAATCGATTCTGAAAATTCAAAAACCGTTCGATAGATATTGGTTGGGAATCGTGCTGATTAGTTTTTGGTAAAGATCGGCCGGGCCGTTTTCTTGTAATAAAGTTTTTAAAAAAAAAATTTTGACGATTTTATGATTATTTTTTTGACGATAGATACCATAGTTTTCTAGGTCATACTAAAATATTACGGCCCTACGACAACTGGTTTAGCTTTAAAAATTCGTCAAAGTTTGCAAAAATCAGTATGGTCTTTTTGGCATTTGTCAAAATTAGACTTTTGATCGACGTTTTCTCAAAAACGCCTGAACCGATTTTAGAAATTTAAAAGCCATTTGATGTATTTCGGTGAGGACTATCGTTTGTCAGTTTTGTGCAACGATCTACCAAGCCGTTTCTTTGTAATTTGAAAAAAAGTGTTGAACTTTTCGTCCACATTTAAGCTCATCCTACCGAACCGAATTAAAAAAATCAAAAACTGTTCGAAAGATATTAGTTGGGAATGATGCTGATTAATTTTAGGTGAAAATCTACCGAGCCGTTTTCTTGTAATTAACTGTTGAAAAAAAGTGTTAAATTTTCGTCCACATTTAAGCTCATCCTACCGAACCGATTTTAAAAAATCAAAAACTGTTCGAAAGATATCATTTGGGAATGATGTTGATTAATTTTAGGTGAAAATCTACCGAGCCGTTTTCTTGTAATTAACTGTTGAAAAAAAGTGTTAAATTTTCGTCCACATTTAAGCTCATCCTACCGAACCGATTTTGAAAAATTAAAAACTGTTCGAAAGATATCATTTGGGAATGATGCTGATTAATTTTAGGTGAAAATCTACCGAGCCGTTTTCTTGTAATTAAATGTTGAAAAAAAGTGTTAAATTTTCGTCCACATTTAAGCTCATCCTACCGAACCGATTTTGAAAAATCAAAAACTGTTCGAAAGATATCATTTGGGAATGATGCTGATTAATTTTAGGTGAAAATCTACCGAGCCGTTTTCTTGTAATTAAATGTTGAAAAAAAGTGTTAAATTTTCGTCCACATTTAAGCTCATCCTACCGAACCGATTTTGAAAAATCAAAAACTGTTCGAAAGATATCATTTGGGAATGATGCTGATTAATTTCAGGTGAAAATCTACCGAGCCGTTTTCTTGTAATTAAATGTTGAAAAAAAGTGTTAAATTTTCGTCCACATTTAAGCTCATCCTACCGAACCGATTTTGAAAAATCAAAAACTGTTCGAAAGATATCATTTGGGAATGATGCTGATTAATTTTAGGTGAAAATCTACCGAGCCGTTTTCTTGTAATTAAATGTTGAAAAAAAGTGTTAAATTTTCGTCCACATTTAAGCTCATCCTACCGAACCGATTTTGAAAAATCAAAAACTGTTCGAAAGATATCTTCCGGGAATGATGCTGATTAATTTTAGGTGAAAATCTACCGAGCCGTTTTCTTGTAATTAACTGTTAAAAAAAAATTTAAGCCGTTTTTCATGGAACTTTTTTGACGATATACATCATGGTCTTATAGAACTTACTGTAATATTACGGCCTTACAACAAGTAGTTTAATTTTGAAAATTCGTCAAACTTTGCTAAAATTATTATCGTTTTTTTTTAAAAGTAGGATTGATGAAGTATATTATTTACACATTTTTTTGATCAAGTTGATTATTTACACATATCGGGAAGTTCATGTAATTTGCCTCAAGGCTAAATACCAAACCAACTAGTTTAATACTAGTTTTGGGTGGTCATTTTGCGATCCGGTTGAATACAAAACATTTACTGCGCACGTAGGAGTAACGACGGAAGAAAATATATCGGACCAATTAAAACAGTTTCGGGAAACCAAAGAATTAAATAAAAAAAGTATCACGTCAGAGGATGAACTGCAAGCGAAAGACATGTTTGAAAAATTTATCAGTAGGGATTTAATTGGCAGATTTAAAGTCACGCTACCGTTTAGAAGGGATCCGCGAAATTTTCTCGGCTTCACTTACTCCCAAGCATATAAAAGATTTATAAATTTAGGTCACGGAAATTTATTAGAGAATATTAAAGATTAGGTCATGCAACCAAAATCGACAAAAGTCGAAGCGAAATTGAAAACAAAAGTTTAGAAGAAAACAATTATTATTATTTGCCACACCATCTGATAGTGCGTGAAGCTAGCTTAACCACAAAACTAATTATAAGAGTAGTGTTTGATTTGTCAGCAAATTCTTCAAATGGTTTATCACTAAATGACATTCTGTTGCCGGGATCGTGTTTTTTTATCATACTTATAAGATTCCGGACACATTAATTTGTATTTACGCCGAACATAGTAAACATGTTTCGTCAAATTAAAATTAAAACTGAGAATCAGGACTATCAAAGAATTTTATGTTGTGAGGCACCCGGAATGCTCGTAGAATGCTACAAACTAAATACTGTTACATATAGCACTAATTGCGCGCTATATTTATCAATAAAATGTCTAGAAAAGTTGCTACAGTCAGTTTGTTACGTAGACGACATAATTTCGGTTGCAGACACCTTATCAGATGCAAAATTATCAATAAAGCAAACTGAGGATCTTCTAGCGGAAGGGGGGTTTGAACTACATAAGTGGTCAAGCAACAGCATAGAATTAATTAATGATACAAACATATACGAAAACATAAATGTAAGGTTTGATAAAGAAAAAACAATTAAAACTTTAAGCGTTATAAGGCAATCTACATCTGACAACTTCAAAATTTATAATAATGTTTTAGTCACAGACGGTGTTCGAACTAAACGCAAAATCTTATCTATAGCTAATATAAAGAATAAAGTCAGAAATAGTTTAGAGTATGCAGTAAAAAGAAAATCTGTTGTAACACTCGTTGTAACATATAAAAGTTCTTTTTATTTAATTTATAATAAAGTCTAGAGTTATGATTAGAATTAGAGCATATTGTTTTGGATTCAGTTTTAATATTAAAAAAAATAACAAAAAATTAGTATATGCGATTATAGGCAACACAACATTAATATTTGAAGAATACTATAAGTTTTTAACTCAAATAGAAGCAATTGTAAATTCGCGTGCATTGATAGCTGTTTTCGATGATGTAATAGATTGCGGATACTTAAGTCTGGGACACTATAATTAACGATGTGATAGCTTCATTTTCTGAGCCACAATCAAAATGTTATAATAATATCTCAAATTGCTGGCAAGATGTCATTAACTTAAAACATATATTTTGGAATCGCTGGTCTACTGAATACTTGTCACAACTACAAGGACGTAAAAATGGTATAAAACCAAGTCAATTCTTGAGGATTGAACAATTGTTTTAGTCAAAGAGGACCATATCCCACCTCTCCAATGGAATATCGCGAAAGTAGTTGAGACAAAAAAGGGACCAGATGATAAAATACGAGTCGCAATAATTAAAACAGCTAAAAGGGTTATATACTAGGCCTATCACAAAATTATGCCCACTTCCATTTAATATGTAAAAATAACTAATATAATTATAAGATTAAATTTATCAATTATTTAGACATAACATAATTATTCAATTTTAATTAATAAACAATTAGTTGATAAGTTTTATTTCAATTGATCATAGCATTAAGGAGTAGAGTAAATAATAAATGATGGTTTATTAATTTGAAGTTTTAGCAAACATTTTAATTTTGATCATTATATAATTAATAAGTTTTATATGTTTAATACGTTTTAGTTTAAATTTTAGTTTTGATCAAATATCTTAAGACCTGACCTAAGCCATGATTGTTGGCGGTTGGGACCCCAGTATGGAGCGAATTGCTGCTTCAATGTACAAGAAATGCAACATCGCACAAGCACAAAGCTGTTCGCTTCATACATGGCAATAAAACACATTTACCCAAAAATATTAGGTATTATTTTCAGTACGTTACGAGCATCGATATAGCTAAATACCCGCTTGACGAGCGAAAGCAGTCAAAATTAAACTAAAATAAAATTATAGAATCTTGCTGATAAATGTAAATTAATTATTGAATTACAAAGTGTGTTTCAATATAAAACCAAAACTACCTTTATGGGAATAATCCTCAGAGTTCATGAATTACCTTTTTGATAGTGTTAATAGTTTATCTCAATTTCCAACAAACGGCGATATATTTCGATGTGCCATTAATAATAATTCTGTACATATCAAATTCTCGAAAATTGCAAAGCAAGCGTTATTTCAATGCACTTTATTAAAACTAAAGATTCAACAACCGTTATAAAAGCTCATGTCATTAAGAATTGGATCAGAACCATAGATGGTTTGGAACATATCTTATATATAAAAATGGAGCTGTCTTTCAAATGTCCGAATAAAACTCGAAAACGGCTGAATGGATTTGGCCAGTCTTAGTCTTGAAAAATTCGTGCTAATCAGTAGGTTGTCGGAAAGGTGAGATATTATTTCAAAATCGCGTAGAAACTTTACATTTTTAATTTGAAAATTTTTGTTGAAGCGTAGTAAATAAAACAATGGACGGTGGCTGATAAATGTCAAACGTTTTTGACAGATGATGTTCGATTATGTTTAATAGGATGTTTTACGTGAATATTATTTAATTATGATTAAATTGTAGTAAGTAGTTTTGATTGTAGTTTCATTTATATACAACAACTTTAGTAAACCGATCGCCAGTGTTACTAGAAACTCAAAATATCAACTTTTTTGAAATGTTAATATGAAAATGCCCTTTTTGGCATATTTTTCTCAAACACGGTGCTCTGAAAGATCCCATTTGTATAATTATATACTCATTGGTAATTATAAAACATTTTCTAAGTTATATTATTTTTTATTAATGTTTAAATTCAGAACCTAAATTTGGTATCGAGCAAATGGACATTTTGTCGAATAACATTTTCAAAGTTACAATTTTCCAGAATTTATCGAAGAATAGATAGTATATATGAATAGTCCGGGGTTAAAAAGGTCTACCACCGATGTGTCAAAAATCAGTAAAGTTAAGCATTGTTTAACAGCAATATTTGAAAGTTGAGGAAAAAAGATGTATAACCAGCTATAACCTCGATTTGAAAACGGGTAACCTTTGAAAATCCATAATAAAATTATTTTCTTCCGTTGGTAGTTTTTTAGCATTAGTTAAAAATGTAATTATTTTGTAAAATACCTTCAAAATTATAATAAGGCTTTAAACCTTTTTGCCACCTGTCCGTTTCCTATAGGGTAAAAAGATCTAAATAACAAATTTTTGAAATACATCAAAAAAGCACATTTCTACAATGATGAAGTAGAAAGCAGTTTACTGAACGTAGTCAGATAATTGTTCGTTTGATATGTGTTATTTGTTGTGATATAATTGTTATATTTTTCACAATATAGTTTATATTTGCTCAAGGTCAAATTGGACCTTCGTGCGTCGCCCTGCTCTACATATATACTTTCTATTAAATTTACTTTAATTCATGGAGTGTTACTTGAAACTTTTCAAACAGCAGGTCAAAGAAGAAATACTTAATTGATTTTCTTCTCTCCTCGCAGAAATTTAAAAATTTTGTACGAGCCCAGTAGTATTATTTACCATTGAACACAAAATCCAGAATCCAAAAAAAAATCTGAAAAACTTGAAACGTAATCAATAAGTCGAAAGACCAAAAAAGACTTGGGTGGATTACGATGTTTTCTATAGAAAGTATAAATTTCCAGTTTGATTGTATTAACAAATAAAGACAAACTAATGGGGTTTATTGTTTTTATGATACTTCTTTGTATATAGCATTCAAACAATACATCCTTACACACTAAAAGTATTAATATTTTTGATTCTCTAGAAATTGTTTAGAATATACCTTACTCAGCAAAACAACGTTTGCCGGGCCAGCTAGTATATATATATATAAATAAGTCGGGTTTTCCTTCCTGACGAATTAACTCCAGAACGCACGAACCGATTTCGAAAATTTTGCATTCGTTGGAAAGGTCTCAAGCTCCGCAAGGTTTATAGCTAAGAAAATTAATGGTGCATGGCATCGCGCCCTAATGCAAATTGCTGGAACTTCATGCACCGTAATTAAAAATTCGAGTGATAAAAATAATCAATAACTGTTTTAAATAATTTCAAATAGATTATCTTTTATATATAATAATAAGTCGGGTTTTCCTTCCTGACGAATGAACTCCAGAACGCACGAACCGATTTCGACAATTTTGCATTCGTTGGAAAGGTGCATGGCATCGTGCCCTAATGCAAATTGCTGGAACTTCATGCACCGTAATTAAAAATTCGAGTAATAAAAATAATCAATAACTGTTTTAAATAATTTCAAATAGATTATCTTCTATATATTATATGTAAAAATATGTCGGGTTTTCCTTCCAGACGAATTAACTCCAGAACGCACGAACCGATTTCGACAGTTTTGCATTCGTTGGAAAGGTCCGGGGCTCCGCAAGGTTTATAGCTAAAAAAATTAATGGTGCATGGCATCGTGCACCTAATGCAAATTGCTGGAACTTCATGCACCGTAATTATAAATCCGAGTAATAAAAATAATCAATAACTTTTGAAATATATTATCTTCTATATATATAAAAATAAGTCGGGTTTTCCTTCCTGACGAATTAACTCCAGAACGCACAAACCGATTGCGACAATTTTGCATTCGTTGGAAAGGTCTCGGGCTCCGCAAGGTTTATAGCTAAGACAATTAGTGTTGCATAGCATCGTGCCCTAATGCAAATTGCTGGAACTTCATGCACCGTAATTTTAAATCCGAGTAATAAAAATAATCAATAACTGTTTTAAATAATTTCAAATAGATTATCTTCTTCTTCTATATATATAAAAATAAGTCGGGTTTTCCTTCCTGACGAATTAACTCCAGAACGCACGAACCGATTGCGACAATTTTGCATTCGTTGGAAAGGTCTCAGGCTCCGCAAGGTTTATAGCTAAGAAAATTAATGGTGCATGGCATCGTGCACCTAATGCAAATTGCTGGAACTTCATGCACCGTAATTATAAATCCGAGTAATAAAAATAATCAATAACTGTTTTAAATAATTTCAAATAGATTATCTTCTATATATATAAAAATGGTCTACAGCGCAGCGCATCATATTTATTCTTAAGATAAAATAATATATCCTAATGTATATATGGAAGATACTATAGCAGTTCAGCTTCATATTGATGGAATTCCGATTTATAATAACTCTTTAATTCAAATATGGCAAATTGTTTTAATAGTTTACCACCGTAATTATGAAAGTAAATCTGCAACTGTCGTATTGTATTGTGGTGACTCCAAGTCTTATTTTGCAAAAAATTATCTCAAGGATCTTGTAAAAGAGGTTACCCATTAGAGTGTGTGCATTCCAAATTTTGAAATTGTGAAGAAGACTTTGTTCAATATTTTTAAATTAACTTTTATTTAGAAGAAATCAGTGCATAATAATTCCGGGGAGCCTGGGAAAAAAATGAAAATGATTAAGTCTCAAAAGATGGAAGTGGGAACGATCAGTGCTCTTAAGAATAAATATGATGCGCTGCGCTGTAGACCCCGACAAATGTGGATTTATAGATGGTTGCTCTATATATTATTTCATATCGATTATTGAAACTCTGCTTAATATGCAAGTATTTAATTTCACTGAATAGAAAAGATATGCTAGAGGTACATTGACTCTTAAAAGAACGGAAAACAAAAGAACGATGAGATTGTTAGTTATTAGTTAACTAATTAGTTAATTAGTTTGTACAATTATGAATAGATGTCAGGAGGACGCCATAGATACAGGTAGAAAAATTGAGGGACGGTAATCTCCAAACAAATGTCTGTATCTGGGTTTTTAGTTGGAGATACACTCAATAGTAGCGCTCTTGAAATCAATGGAGTCAACAATGAAGTTTTTAAGCAAGTGCGAAACTAGTGAAAGTTATATTTATTTTGGAATAAATGAATGTACTAGAAAAAATAATATATCCTAATGTATATATGGAAGATACTATAGCAGTTCAGCTTCATATTGATGGAATTCCGATTTATAATAACTCTTTAATTCAAATATGGCAAATTGTTTTAATAGTTTACCACCGTAATTATGAAAGTAAATCTGCAACTGTCGTATTGTATTGTGGTGACTCCAAGTCTTATTTTGCAAAAAATTATCTCAAGGATCTTGTAAAAGAAGCAATTAGATACATTTCAGAAGGAATCATTATGAATGAAATTAAATATTTGTTCAAAACATTTGGTATTGTTGCTGAGTCTCCAGCGAGAGCTTTTATTAAAGCAATAAAAAATCCAGGTGTTTTTTTTGCATGCGAAAGGTGTACTGTCGAAGGCATAACAAAAAATCGCAAGCGTGTTTATCTTAATACAAACTGTGATTTGCGTACGAAAGAATCATTTATATTATCAACATTATCAACCAAACATCATTTAGAGAATTTTAAAACTAAATTGTCAAAATTGAAAGGGTTTGATCCTATACATGATGTCGCTCTTGATTCTGTGCGTTTACTCTACCTTGGAGTAATGAAAAATTCACCAGTTCACCAGTAAGATTTTTGTCAGTTCAAGTGTGTCTGGTGAAGGATTAAGTTCATATTAAGTGATTTTTATTGGTGTGTAAGAAGTGATTACTTCGGTTATAATAACTTATAAGTTATTCATTTTTTAAAATAATAGTGATTTAGTTTTTATAGATATGAATTCTAAAAAAAGAAAATGTGAATTTAATAAAGAACTACAAATAGAATATCCTTGTATTAAAAAAAAATTCTGATGTGAGGTGCAACTTATGTGCTGCGAATTTTTCAATCAGTCATGGTGGCCGTAATGATATTCAATACCCATTTTAATTCTGCGAAACGTAAAATATCCGCTTCTGATGTTGCTTCGACTTCGTCTATGTCGAGATTCCTAAAATGTGAAAAAATGGGTTCTATAGAAGAACTGTTAGCTGCAATCGAAGGCACCTTTGCGTACCATACTGTTTGTCATAAACATAGTTTTAGTTCTATGGATTGCACATCTAAATTGTTACAAACAACTTTAGAATTTAAATTTTCGTGTGGAGCGGAAAAGCGGAAGTAATTATAACTAACATTTTAGCTCCAAATATTTTGAAAATATTGCACAGTAATTTAAAACGGTGCGCATTTGTTTCTATATTAACTGACGCATCCAATCATAAAGAAATAAAACTATTTTAGAACAAAATTTTAGAACTAAAGCAGAGCAGTTGTCAGTGGTGCTGATAACACAAATTCTAATTTTGGCGGAGTGTATAGGAAAAGACAGAATAATGTTTTCACCAAATTGCAGCAAAAGTTGAACTATAGATTTATAGAAGTTGGATTTGCGGGTCATATTTTCCACAACACTGTTAGAACAGCTGCCGATATTTCATTGATAGATGTTGAATTGTTGAAGAATTAATTGTTTCAAAAATTTATTTATATTTCAAGTCGTATAAGGTTAGAGTCGAAACTCTTAACAACTTTTGTAGCTTTGTTGATACAGAATTTTCGATGCCATTGAGTTACTCTCAAACAAGACGGCTAGCATTACTGCAGTCATTGAAAGAGTTCTACAAATGTTTACACCCCTACACTCTTATTTTCAATCGCAAGAAGAATGCCCTCTATATTTATCTAAATTTTTTGATCATCCTCTTTATGAAGTTTAGCTACTTTTCATACACAGTCAAGCAATGGAATTCCACACAGCTTTAATTCACATAGAAAGAGACGGTAAGTGTTTTCGATGTAGTTCAAAACAGTTCTGACAAACAAGATTCAATATTCTTTTATTTCTACTGCGGTTTCTACAAAATTAGATAAACTCAAACAGAAGAAAAAATATCTGCAAAGCAGTGTACTCAATTCCGAGACGACGCAGTTTCATTTTATCATACTGCGCATAGCTATTTAGATGAATGGGCAAAAATAAGTTTTTCAGGACATGGATTTATATAGCTGGGTGACATTAAACAAAACACCAACTTGGATTTAAATTGAGGATTATATGAAATTATATATTAGGTGTATAAGTGTTGTTGACTCTCTTCTTCATCAAACCGTCGAAGCACAATGATCGCAATAAATATATATTATATTAAAAATAATACATCCAGCGTTTCTTTATTCCATAAATGGTCCATCGTAACGGCTGAGAGGTATTTAAAGCCTGTAAAAACAGTGCGGTGTGTACTTGGTTATAATTTGTTTACGCATGCGGCACATGAAAGTTTCTGTGTCGTTCGATTATAATTATCAAAGAGAAGAAGAAGCATCTGAATTACCTGGGGCTAGCTTTCGAACGCTTTAATCTACAACTTTCGAAGATTTGGAGGTGCCTAATTTGAGGTTAGGATACACGTCGCTGCCCAAGGATTGTTCTATTTGCCGGTTCCATGTCCACGTAAAACTCAGCACCCCCAAGCAGTTTTTTGGCTTTGTTGGAGAGGATATTTGCTGTTTAACTTCTACTATCACGTGAAGAGGAGAAGGAAATTGGTCGTGCATAGCCTATACACGAGTCGTGAGTGTTATTTTGACATCTATAAGTGTACATATGTACAAAGAACATTTTATTAACAATAAGTTTTTATAATTCAAAATTTATTTGTTTACTTGTTACATATAGTTATTTGTTGTTACTTACTTATATATTGTTTAATTGTACCTCAGCCATAGAGTACCTTATTTCAAAAGTCTCTTTATATTTGCCTTGATTTGTTTGGTTACTTGATATTTGCAATCATAATGGTAGACTTAGTTTCATTAGAGTGTACGCAAAGGATGATTAAAGCATCATTTGATGCAATTCATAAATATATCAGTAGCTTTAGTGAGGGCGACAACATTAAAAAGTTATCGGTGCGTAAACAAAAACTAGTTGAGAGAAGTCACGATTGGGGCGAAAATTATTTACAGTACCTTAAGTACTCAGAGCTATATTTTCATATGATGTCGGAAATAGAAACAATAATTGACCGACATCAGAAACCTATTGCGAAAGGTGCTCACACTTCGATAGATGTGAAATTGCCCGATATCATATTACATAAATTCAATGGGGAATATAATGAATGGACAGCCTTTATAGATATTTTCAATAGTTTAATTTACAATAATTCCAAATTAGCACCTGTACAAAAATTGCACTATTCAAGAGGCGCACTCACAAATTCAGCTTCAAACTTAATCTCCACAATCAGTATTACTAATGAGAACTATGATATAGCTTATGACCTCATAGTTAAAACTTATAACAATAAATTTTTGATAATGAATTCGCACTTACTGAGTATAGACAATATTCCAGCTATTAATAAAGGAAGTTTTGAAAATCTGATGACCCTTCTAAATAGTGCAAGACAACAGATACAGTCATTAAAGGTCATATATAAACCTGCCGAACATTGGGATGTAATTTTGCTGTTCATGCTGAGTAGGAAACTTGATAAAGGGACGAAGGTTGCCTGGAATCTGTGTAGAACGTCAGGGCAGTTACCATCTTTAGTGGAATTTTTTACTTTTTTGGAACTTCGGGTAACCGCTTTGGAACATTCTTGTAGTTCAGACAGCAAACCAGCGTCAACAAAGAGTGTTCATACCATTGTCAAGAGGCCTACACAGTCATGTAGTCTTTGTAAAAGGGAGGATCATGCCTTATAAAAGTGTCCCAATTTTAAATCATTAGATATAGTAGCTAAAAAGAGCTTTATTAATTAACATGGGATATGTATCCGTTGTTTGGCAGCTCGACACAGTGTGGCTAAGTGCAAATTCAGATACACCTGTGGAAAATGCAAAGCCTCTCACAATACCTTGCTGCATGAGGACCCTGAGCCTGTGCCCAGTACTTCTCAAAGTAGCACGGTTTGTATGGCTAGCAACACAGGTGTACAGACCTTGTTATCAACTGTTTCGCTTACTGTCATTGACGCGGGGGGAGCACAACATACGGTGAGAGCACTTTTAGACAGTGAGTCTCAGATAAATTTAATAACTAATTCTCTTTTGGCGAAACTGAAATGTTCCATTAATTCAGAGGTATATAGACTGAGCGTTTTGCAAGGCCAAAGCTTTTTGTGCAATAAGGCAGTAAAGTTGACGGTGAAATCTAGGATAGGAGCGTTCTCTAGAAACATCAATTGTGTGGTTGTGGGTAGAATTACGCATGCATTACCATCTGTATTTATAGATTATGAAGGCCGGAAGATTCCTGACAATGTCTCGTTGGCAGATCCGTCATTCAATGTGCCTGGCAACGTGGATATGCTGATAGGAGTCGAATTATATTTTGATGTTTTGCAGCAAGGATGTATTAGGCTAGGAAATCATCTTCCTATTTCAAAGAAAAGCTCTTTCGGATGGTTGATTTCTGGTGTCTTTAAGGCAGAACTTCGAGGTAATGTACACGTTGGTCTTATTTCTAATGAGGATCTTCACAATAGTTGGGCGAAGTTTTGGCAGTTAGAAGAAACTTTTTCGAACCATGCTATGACGGGTTCAGATAAGCAGCGTGAAGATCATTTAATGTTACACGCCTTGAAAATGGCCAATTTGAGGTGGCCTTGCCGTTTGTGGAGGACCAGGTCGAAAAGCTTGGATCATCATTTGTTACTGCAAAACATAGATTCTTGAATTTAGAGAGGCGATTTGCTAGGGATGTCAGCTTGTTTGAAGCATACTCCTAATTTGTAACAGAGTATATTGATTTAGGTCATGCTGGGCAAATTGTGTTAACTCCGGAGAAAGCTGTCGGGAGTGATTATTATTTTCTGCCTCACCATCCAGTGGTAAAAGATGGAAATTTCAGTAAAATACTAGTTGTGTTTGATGCTTCAGTAAAGTCATCTACAGGTATCTCGCTGGATAACATCTTACACACTGGAGGCGATACTAATGGCTATGCAAGAGGAACAAAATTTATTGAGGACTAAATTGGATCGCAAAGAATTTTAAGGCAACAAATTCAGAAAAAAATACTCGACACCGTTTTGTACAATCTGTCAAATAAAGGGTCATTCAATGTCAAACTGTCGGCGAAGAACCATATTCAACGCAGATGACCAGGTTGAGGAACCCCAAACTGACAGACGAAGCTATGTTTGACGCAGCAATCCAGCACAACCCAGTTCGAGATCATCGTCGACAAATCGCGCGTCTACCGATAATAATCTAAAAACGAGCAGGCGCCAGGTGTGTCAAAAATCAAGGACACACCTGTATAAATAATTATAAAGTAAATACTGTGATATTAAGAAAATTTATAAATAGAAACCTAGTTGGCTTAAGAGTAAATAATAAAATATGCAATCAATGTCAATTATTAAATATAACAAATGTATCTCTAGTAGTACAGCTTCTGACAAAGTGTCGAGGTTGAAAGGTATTACTTGTAAACACGTGTATACCCAAGGCTCGGTATTGCTATAATTTAAACTTGGCGATGCTGAGTTCGAGCACAAGTTTACCGTAATATCTGACAGTATTGACATTGATGCAGACGGTATAATAGGATTGAACTTTCTTTTAAAACACAAAGCCCAACTTGATTTTTGCACTAATACGTTTACGATGACGAACAATAACAAACTAATTACAGTTCCACTGGGCGATACAATAAATATTAATACAACGCAACGTTTTGATGACTCTACTGAAACTGCGCCGACATCTCGCATGGATAAGCGCATTGTAAACAAACAAAAATCTGAGCGCAGAAAAATGAAAAAATTTAAATCGGTAAATTATTCGAAAAAAATTAGTGAGAAAAATAAACTAGTTGGTTTGGTATTTAGCCTTGAGGCAAATTACATGAACTTCCCGATATGTGTAAATAATCAACTTGATCAAAAAAATGTGTAAATAATATACTTCATCAATCCTACTTTTAAAAAAAAAACGATAATAATTTTAGCAAAGTTTGACGAATTTTCAAAATTAAACTACTTGTTGTAAGGCCGTAATATTACAGTAAGTTCTATAAGACCATGATGTATATCGTCAAAAAAAGTTCCATGAAAAACGGCTTAAATTTTTTTTTAACAGTTAATTACAAGAAAACGGCTCGGTAGATTTTCACCTAAAATTAATCAGCATCATTCCCGGAAGATATCTTTCGAACAGTTTCTGATTTTTCAAAATCGGTTCGGTAGGATGAGCTTAAATGTGGACGAAAATTTAACACTTTTTTTCAACATTTAATTACAAGAAAACGGCTCGGTAGATTTTCACCTAAAATTAATCAGCATCATTCCCAAATGATATCTTTCGAACAGTTTTTGATTTTTCAAAATCGGTTCGGTAGGATGAGCTTAAATGTGGACGAAAATTTAACACTTTTTTTCAACATTTAATTACAAGAAAACGGCTCGGTAGATTTTCACCTGAAATTAATCAGCATCATTCCCAAATGATATCTTTCGAACAGTTTTTGATTTTTCAAAATCGGTTCGGTAGGATGAGCTTAAATGTGGACGAAAATTTAACACTTTTTTTCAACATTTAATTACAAGAAAACGGCTCGGTAGATTTTCACCTAAAATTAATCAGCATCATTCCCAAATGATATCTTTCGAACAGTTTTTGATTTTTCAAAATCGGTTCGGTAGGATGAGCTTAAATGTGGACGAAAATTTAACACTTTTTTTCAACATTTAATTACAAGAAAACGGCTCGGTAGATTTTCACCTAAAATTAATCAGCATCATTCCCAAATGATATCTTTCGAACAGTTTTTAATTTTTCAAAATCGGTTCGGTAGGATGAGCTTAAATGTGGACGAAAATTTAACACTTTTTTTCAACAGTTAATTACAAGAAAACGGCTCGGTAGATTTTCACCTAAAATTAATCAACATCATTCCCAAATGATATCTTTCGAACAGTTTTTGATTTTTTAAAATCGGTTCGGTAGGATGAGCTTAAATGTGGACGAAAATTTAACACTTTTTTTCAACAGTTAATTACAAGAAAACGGCTCGGTAGATTTTCACCTAAAATTAATCAGCATCATTCCCAACTAATATCTTTCGAACAGTTTTTGATTTTTTTAATTCGGTTCGGTAGGATGAGCTTAAATGTGGACGAAAAGTTCAACACTTTTTTTCAAATTACAAAGAAACGGCTTGGTAGATCGTTGCACAAAACTGACAAACGATAGTCCTCACCGAAATACATCAAATGGCTTTTAAATTTCTAAAATCGGTTCAGGCGTTTTTGAGAAAACGTCGATCAAAAGTCTAATTTTGACAAATGCCAAAAAGACCATACTGATTTTTGCAAACTTTGACGAATTTTTAAAGCTAAACCAGTTGTCGTAGGGCCGTAATATTTTAGTATGACCTAGAAAACTATGGTATCTATCGTCAAAAAAATAATCATAAAAATCGTCAAAATTTTTTTTTTAAAAACTTTATTACAAGAAAACGGCCCGGCCGATCTTTACCAAAAACTAATCAGCACGATTCCCAACCAATATCTATCGAACGGTTTTTGAATTTTCAGAATCGATTCAGAATTGCGGGCTAAAACGTGGACGAAAAATTTTTCACTTTTCTGCAATTTACAAAGAAACGGCCCGGCCGATCGCCGCACAAAACTCAGAGACGATAGTCCTCATCGAGATACATCAAATGGCTTTTAAATTTTTGAAATCGGTCCAACCGTTTTGGAGAAAACGTCGATTTACGGCAAAAAATCTGTTCACACACACACACACACACACATACACACACACACACACACACACATACTTTTTCCAAATTTGGTCTCATTCGATTCAGAATGGCTCGAAACGTCGAGAAAACATAAAATTAGCGATTCGGATTTTTTGATGAAAACATAAACTTCTCCTTCGGGAAGTTAATTATCAAAGACAGCTAGCATAAGGAAGCACAGTTAGCAGTACTGAAATTCTAGACTCTAGAGTATCCTAACGCTTTTGTGACTCCTGCTTTTGTTAAAACTGTAAAGAATCAAAATAGGGTAGTAAAACCCAATAATAGTCATCGTAGGGCTAGTGAACCCACGATTGACATTTCAGCTGAAATTTAGAATATAAAATTGATAGATGACTTAACGAATACTCATGTAATTCCTCCCAGGACAGAAACGACAGTTTCCTTTACGATCGATAGAGTACGTAAACTAGAGGGAGTTTATGTTGCCAATTGTATTTTAAAACTTTCTAATAAAAGACTGTTTATTCAAATAATAAACACTAAAGATAAAGAAGTAACAATTATTGATAAATTATTTTTACCGACTCTGTATCCGCTTGACGATTATCAAATATTAAAACTAAATAAAAGTAATAATGTGAATTACGATTATGAACGAATAAAAAGGGTATATTGTATTAGAACCGATCACATGAACTATGAGGAAAAGGAATCAATATTAAAAATTTGTGAAGACTTCTACGATTTATTTTATCTGGAGGGTGATAAACTAACTTGTACTAATTCAATAAAGCATGCTGTTACGACTAATGATGCAAAACCTATTTATAAAAATCAATATAGGCTTCCTCAGGCCCAGCAGATTGAAATTAAAAGGCAAGTGGATGATTTGCTCAAAAACGATATAATTGAAGCTTCCGACAGCCCATGAAATTTTCCGCTCCTGGTCGTTGCAAAGAAGCAAGATATAGATGGTAACAGGAGATGGTGCGTCTGTGTCGACTTTAGGAAACTGAATGAAATTACAGTCAGCCACACTTATCCTCTGCCAAATGTGGCCAAAATCTTGGATCAACTAGGAAATTCTAGTTTTTTTTCCACTCTAGATTTAGCTAGCGGATTCCATTAGGTAGAATTAGACGAGAAGGATTGGACGAAGATAGCCTTCACAGTTATAGGGAAAAAGTTTCAATACAAGCGTATGCCATTTGGTCTTAAAAATGCTCCTAGCGGGTTACAGAGGTTAACTAACCTGGTTTTGGCCGGTGTTGAAGGACTCAAAAGATTAGTATACATGGATGATATTAACATTTATGGTAACAGCCAATAAAATGTGAGTTTCTGAGGCGTGAGTTAACGAATCTTGGGCATGTTATATCAGAAAAAGGCGACACCGCCCCATCCTGAAAAGGTAATGGCTGTCCAAAACTTTCCTGCTCCTAGAAACCCCAGAGAAACAAGATTTTGTCGGTTATTATAGGAAATTTATAAAAGATTTTGCAAAAATTGCAAATCCATTGAATGTATTATTAAGAAAAAATGAGGCATGGAAATGGGGTCCTCGAGAAAAAATATCATTCAATACTCTCTAGAGTGCAATTTCTAGTGCACCCATACTAGGTACAGTATCCTGATTTCGAAAAACCATTCATCTTGAAAACCGATGCTAGCGGCGAGGCAGTTGGAGCCATGGCCTGTAATCTCCGAACAAAAGTTTGTAGCTCGGTTTTAGTTAGAGCTGCTCTCCCTAGATGCGCTCTTGCAGCGATTTGACACTCATCGGGTAAGAATTTCAACGCAATCAAACAATTTCGAGAACTTTTGTCATTTTCATGAGTGTCGTTGTCGTAGATGAGTCGTTGTATTCATTTGAGTTTATCAGTGATTAGGTGATTGGTTTGCAAGCAATATGTCAAAGTGTTATGTTCCAGGGTGCACTAATACTAAAAAAAATGCAAAATTGCATGTATTTGCAGCGAGAAATGACAAAGTACGTATTAGGAATAAAATAACCAAACATTAATTACAAATAAATATTGTTTTGGATGTTGTAGATGTTTGCTATTTGGCTGGAAAGAACAAAATAATCCTGATCTAGAGAAATTTACACCTTTGCGTTGCAATAGGTCTCGGTTCGTGTGTGACGCACATTTTGCAAGTATATGCAAAAGAAATATAACAGGCACTACACTAAAACCTAATGCATTGCCTACATTAAACATGTCAGGTAGGCGATTCAATATAATATAATTTTCGCAACAACATTTTTACACTAATGTTTTCTTATTTAGGTTTCAGTGGAGATCCATATGCAGAACAAAACTGCCTTCTAGATAGAAACACATACCGTAATATATTTTACATATACTCTTGAAATGAATTATAATGAATTTACTTAAAAATATCCTTATGTAGAACTAGGTGTTTCAATACGCAAGAGTGAGGATATGGCATAAACATTTTTGAAGGTTTCGGGTATTGCATGCATGAATGACATGGGCAGCCAAAGCAATTCACTTATCATTACATAAGCTTTAATCGATTTGTATTGTTCTAATATAAAATTTCATTGTAGCTTCCTTGGACCCTACAATAGTAGAGACACAAGGAATGTTTGAGCCATCTTGTAGCAAGAAAGTCGAAACTAAAGAAGGAAAACCGTCCCTGAAAGGTGTGTTATTTAAAATTTTTTATCCTACAATTTATGTTCGTAGCAAATGATTCTTGGACAACATTATTCATTCTTACACTTTAAAAACTGCGCGCTTTGTGCGTACTGTTAGCATGTTGGTAACGTGTATATCAATCGCACTGTTCGCGTTTGACATAACCTGTCGCAACTGTACATAGAAAGGAGGCATTAAATCAAGCTAAGACTTTGACACTTGCGCACAATTCAGCCAGCATGAAGTTGCCGGCGAAGACAGATATCAAGCTGTCAAGCATTTCAGATGTCAAGAGCGCGTCGACCATTTTGTTCATTTTTATAACAGCGTTGCGTCGGAGTATTGTTTTTTTTATCAAGTACGCTTGTTTCATATTTAATATTAATATTTTTTAGCTTTTCGTTATGATTCATTCCTTTTGTGTTTATTTTTTTAATGTCCGTTCAAGTTTATTTGCTTTGGCTTCTTGATTACGCGCCTATTTAGTTCTTATTTTAATTTTAGGGTTATGTTTTAGGATTATTTTCATTCAAAGATCATTTTAGTCTAGCTTACATTTTATACAATGTTTTAGTTATAATTGTGTTTTAAAAAATTATTTAGGCTTACGTTTTACGCATAGGGTTACATTTTATCATACAGTTACATATTTATAGGGTTTGGTTACGATCTTAACCTTAATTCAGTGGAAGCTAACTGAAACTCAACAAAAACAAATAGAAGGTTCAGTAAATGAAATAAAATTGAAACACTTTTGATGTTATAATACTAAATCGAAATACTTCATGCCTTGGAATTGACATATATATTTCGTTTTTTCTGCAATATTTGCTATGGGGGAACAAGATATATTGTATTTTAACGTAATATATTGTCTAAGGTAAAGGCTATCATCTTGGTATGAGACACTATAATAATCATAATAATAATAATACTTGTTTGGCTGTGATAATAATGATCTTGACAGGTTTTAGCTGTCAAAGTTATGAATCCAATACATTTCAACTTGACGGCTAACTTCTATTTCGTCGCCAACTTCATGCTGGCTGAAATGTGCAAATGTCAAAATTCTTAGCCTGATTTAAGGTGGTGTGTACATAGAACTAATAAGATACACTCTCTTACATTATATACCTATCTATTGAATATATACTATTAACAAGCCATCCAGTGTTTTAATTTACCATAATTTGGTCTTTCTCACGGATATTCACCAGTGCAAGTATTATTTTTGAGATTTTTATACACTGTGGTGAGAAAAGTTTTTACATATCTAGTATTTTACCGGCGTGTATTGTTTGGTTACGCATGCGGCATTAGAAGTGATCTAAGCCGTTCGTAAACAACATGGAGAGCATAATAATTTTATCGACACGGCCAAGCAGTTGAAATCGTGACATTTAGAAGATCTGGGGGTTCCGGACTTTGAGGTTAGGCTTCACATCGCTGTCCAAGTGAAATTCTTGTATTGGACCACGCTGTTCAGATTGACGAGTTCGTAAAAATTGGCAAATCTCCACACTGTTTGGGGAGGATATCGAGGCTAAAATCACACGTGGAGATTGGATCAAGATTATTATTGACTCGTGTAATACATACACGAGGGCGTGAGTCATTAATTAAACTTATTGTTCACTTATAATATATAAAAGTGAAAGACTGTTGCTGTATTGCTGACTGGTTGTACTAACACAGGAGTCGCAGATCACTCATCAGTCACCTAGTTAGATCATATTAAGTCATTTTAGTTTCTGTTTAATCTTACCGTAAGGCATACAATATTTATAGTAAACTAAGGTATTTTGTCACGGTTTGTGATTGTAATATTTGCAATATTTTTGTAGTTAAATAATAATTGTGCATAATGATTAAAGCGTCATTTGATGCAATTCACAAATTCAAAGCAGAACTCCGTGAGGGTGATAATATTAAGGCACTTTCAGTTCGAAAGCAGAAACTTGTGGAACGATGCCATAGTTGGGATGAGACATATGTACAGCTTGATAGCATTTCCCCAGGTGTGTACACTACAGAATATTTAAGATACTCTGATTTATATTTCGATATGATGGCGAATATTGAAACTATTATTGACCGCCATCAAAAACCGGCTATAAAATCATCTAACACTTCGATAGATGTGAAATTGCCAGATATTGTGTTACCTAAATTAGGAACCTGAGCATAAGCCCAGCACTTATAGTAGCACAATATATATGGCCAATATTCCTGCAGACTTTGTTATCAACGGTTTCTCTTGTTGTTATTGACTCGGATGGAACCCAACATAAGGTACGGGCTTTGCTTGATAGTGGCTCGCAAATTAATTTAATAACAACTTCTTTACTTGCTAAGTTAAAATGTCCGGTCAGCTCGTCATTTCATAAGTTAAGCATGTTACAGGAGCAGAGTGCGCTTTGTGATAAGTCTGTCAAGCTGATTATAAAGTCAAGGGTAGGAGTCTTTGCGCGCACTATCAATTGTGTGGCCAGAATTAAACAATTATTACCGTCTGCTTATATAGAGTATGATGGCTGGAAGATGCCAGACCATGTTTCGCTAGCAGACCCCATGTTTAACGTTCCAGGTGTAGTTGACATGCTGATTGCAGTGGAACTATATTTTGAAGTTTTACAGCAGGGGTGCATTCGCTTAGGAAATCATCTTCTCATTCTTAGGAAAAGTTGCTTCGGGAGGCTGATTTCTGGTGTATACACATCAGAAATGCAGAGCCGTGCACATGTTGGCTTCATATCCAATGGAGATCTTTATAATAGTTTGACAAAGTTCTGGCAGTTAGAGGAGGTATCCTCTTATTATACAATGACTGGGTCAGACAAAGCATGTGAGAATCATTTCGTTGCAAATGTAGCTAGACTTGAGAATGGGCAGTCTGAGGTGGCTTTGCCATTTTTAGATAACTATATAGATAAGCTTGGGTCGTCATTCGCTGTTGCTAAATATAGAATTATTTGAACCTGGAGAGGCGGTTTGCCAGGGATAGTGCCTTGTTCACAGCCTACTCCAATTTTATTAAAGCTTACATCGACTTAGATCATGCTGAGGAGATGATGCTGACACTGGAGAAAGCTGCTAAGAATAAGTACTATTTCTTGCCGCATCATCCAGTGGTCAAAGATAATAATTTTGACAAAATTAGTGTTGGGTTTGACGCATCGGTCAAGTCAACTTCAGGCATCTCTTTAAATAATATTCTGCACACAGGACCGAAGCTGCAACAGGATTTATTTTCTATTCTAGTTCGCTTAGGTGTCATCAATTTATTTTGTGGCAGATATTATGAAAACGTATCGGCAAATAATAGTCAGGGTGGTTGCATATTGCTTTCGGTGGTTCAAAATATTTCGCTCTCGAAAACCAGATGGACAACCGGTATCAGATATCTTGTCTATTGACGATTTAAGGGTAGCCTCCAGATGTATTTTTTACCTAGCCCAAAGGAAAGTTTTTGGTAACATTGCTGATCAGTTGATGTCCGGTGAGTTGTCCAGTACATCTTTAGGTAAGCTGAAGGCGTTAAATCCCTTTGTGGACGCCGAAGGCTTACTAAGAGTAGGTGGTCCGCTAGAGAATGCGGACATTAGTTACGACCAAAAACATCCAATTATTTTACCAAAGGCCAATTTGGCCATTGACATTTTCATTCTATTAGAGCATGAATGTTTGCTACATGCTGGTACCCAGACTACTTTAGCAAATATCAGATTAAAATATTAGCCTATAGATGGCCGCAATACTGTCAAGTGCATAATACACAAATGTGTAAAGTGTGCTCGGTTTAGGGCTACTTGTGCAGAGCAGCTAATAGGAATTTTGCCAAAAGACCGGGTCACTGCTTACAGGCCATTTCAGATTGTAGGAGTGGATTTTGCAGAGCCAGTGTTATTGAGAGCTAGTCGATTGAGGAAGGCACCTCGCATTAAGGCCTATATATCCCTGTTTGTTTGTATGGCCACTAAGGCCATTCATATTGAGTTAGTGTCTGGATTGTCAACAGACGCCTTTTTATCGGCCTTACGTCGTTTTATAGCAAGACGTGGGTGCTGTTCAGTCATCCACAGCGACAACGGGAGAAACTTTGTAGGCGCAAAGTCTGAATTGCGACAATTAGCTACATTATTTCAGTCTGATAAGTCAAGAGGGGAATTAATCACTTAATCGTCATCGAATTTAGGTATTACATGGCAGTTCACGCCTTTCCATGCTCCTCATTCTGGAGGATTATGGGAAGGATCTATCAAAGTGATAAAACATCAAATTAGAAGAATTATAGGGTCTCATTGCCTCACATTTGAGGAATATACAACGCTTCTATACCAAATCGAAGCTGTACTAAATTCTCGACCTATTCTCGCCCTTACGGATGACGCGCACCGATATAGCTTACATCAGTCCGGAGCACTTCATTATTGGAAGTGCATTAACAGCCTTTCCAGAACCTTTTAGTGACGCATCCAAAGTTAAGGCAATTAAATTATTTCAACAGATATCAGCTATCCGTGACCAATTTTGGTCACTTCGGTCAAAACAATACCATAATGACTTGCAAAAAAGAAATAAATGGACACAGGTCTAACCAAATATTAATTTAAATGCAATAGTGTTGTTGGAGGAGGACAATTTGCCTCCATTACATTGGCCCGTTGGGCGTGTAATAGACACCAAGCCAGGTCAAGATGGCAAGGTTAGCGTAGTGACAGTCAAAACTAGTAGTGGGACATATACTCGTCCAAATACAAAAATTGTTATACTACCCTGTCAATAGATTGTAAGTCACTACCTGCATTTGTTCTTTTTTACTGTTTTGTTTACATATTCCTTTTTTAATTTAGGCTACGATAGATTAAGAGTAATAAATTAATCAATAAATGAATATTAGCTAGATTAGGAAAAATATTAGTTGTTAGTTCAATTGCTATTTAGCATACTATATTTTTTTTATTATTAAGATTTAATTATGTTTAGCATTATGTTTCCTGATTACATATATATTAATTTTGATTTTTTATTTTAGATTATACAGTCCACTGTTGATGTACTCATTTTGATTACACACTATTATTAGTCTTCTTGTTATGCTCATTATTTTATTGTTGTTATACCATGACTATGTATTATATTTATTATTGTTATATTATTCTCATTTTAATTTGATATTATTTGTTAGATTTGAGATAATTGATTATTGTAAGAATAATTTTGTTACTTCCTTTATAATAATACGTGATGCTTGCATCGCGGGGGAGCATGGACAAAATTATTCATTCTTACACTTTAAAAACCGCGCGCTTCGTGCGTACTGTTAGCACAAAGCGTCAGCGTCCTATATGTTGGTAACGTGTATGTCAATCGCAATGTTCGCGATTCACATAACCTTTCGCAACTTGTACATAGAACTAATAAGATACACTTTCTTACCTTACATTACATACCGCCAAAGAGTAAACATCTATTGAATATATAATATTAACAAGCCATCCAGTGTTTTAATTTACCAATTCTAGAAAATTTTTTTCAACAGAAATTCGTAACTCAAGATATAAGCAGTGCGGAGACCAGGCATGCAAAGAACAAAATTTATACCGTATAACAAAAGTGTTGAGAAAGGAAGTAAGGAGAATAAATATACAAAAAAACAATGAGGCAGAAGTTACAAGAAAGTCTCAAATGTGCTGAAAATTTTGCTCATCTCCCAGCAACATTAAATAAGAGGGCTCGTAATTTTATACATACTTTTTCGTATAGAACATACGAAAAAGCCAAAAGGAAGGATATTTACGCTTAATGATAAAATTCTTGCTTTAACTCTGCATAAATTGAAAATCATATAAAATATTTTGAATTTATTATATGTATTTTCTAATCATAAAATTCTTGAATATTGTTGTAAACATCGCTTAAATAAGTGTAATAAGCATATAATCATGAATTCAGAAAATACGTGTTCATGCTGTAGTGTTGCAGTTGCTTTTGACAAGATGGTGACATGTACTTCGTGCAAAACTAAGTTTAAGTATTCATGCGTGAATTAGAGCTTGGCTGATGTTCGAGCAATATCATCAAAAAAAGGAATAATGTGGA
This sequence comes from Ctenocephalides felis, assembly GCF_003426905.1. Classification (NCBI taxonomy): domain Eukaryota; kingdom Metazoa; phylum Arthropoda; class Insecta; order Siphonaptera; family Pulicidae; genus Ctenocephalides; species Ctenocephalides felis. The sequence goes on from NW_020539613.1 coordinate 38,859, forward strand.
ATTGCACTGCATGTGCTAATCTCGGTAATGACCTTAATGACATCAAAAGTATGTTAATGCAGCTACAACGAGAAATAGCTGCACTAAAAGATCAAAGTTCTTGCAACAATAATATTTTGGATGATGATCAATTTGAAGCTTTAGTTCCAGAGACTTCCGAACGCAATAAACGTTCATATAATATCATAATATATAACGCCAAAGAGCCTATTAATGATGTAAACAATTATGATAAAAGTGTTGATACAAATATGATTAATAATATATTTGAAGCTTCGTTAGGAGTACCTTGTGTTCCGTCGAGCTTTGAACTAAATATTTAGATTGGGTAAATATTATTTGAAAAGGACTAAGCCAAGACCGCTTAAAATTATCTTTAAGGATAATAACTTACCAAAGAAAATTTTGTTTAACTGCAAGAAAATTAAAGATAATGCCCACTTCAAGAATTTGATTATCACTGAAGATCGGACGCCAAGGCAACAACTTTATTATCAAAGACTAAAAGCTCAGCTACTTGAACGTGAGAAAAAAGGTGAAGTTAATCTTAAAATTAAGTATATTAATGGCGTTCCTCGAATTGTTTCTTTAAACTAACTTCGCCCACAGATAGTAATGTCTTTACATGTTACTATCAAAATGTTCGTGGACTCAACACTAAAATTTCTGACTGCCTGCTCGCATCTAGTAATCTTGATTATGATTTCGTTGCCTTTTCTGAAACATGAGGAGATGATGCTGACACTGGAGAAAGCTGCTAAGAATAAGTACTATTTCTTGCCGCATCATCCAGTGGTCAAAGATAATAATTTTGACAAAATTAGTGTAGTGTTTGACGCATCGGTCAAGTCAACTTCAGGCATCTCTTTAAATAATATTCTGCACACAGGACCGAAGCTGCAACAGGATTTATTTTCTATTCTAGTTCGCTTTAGGTGTCATCAATTTATTTTGTGGCAGATATTATAAAAACGTATCGGCAAATAATAGTCAGGGTGGTTGCATATTGCTTTCGGTGGTTCAAAATATTTCGCTCTCGAAAACCAGATGGACAACCGGTATCAGATATCTTGTCTATTGACGATTTAAGGGTAGCCTCCAGACGTATTTTTTACCTAGCCCAAAGGAAAGTTTTTGGTAACATTGCTGATCAGTTGATGTCCGGTGAGTTGTCCAGTACATCTTTAGGTAAGCTGAAGGCGTTAAATCCCTTTGTGGACGCCGAAGGCTTACTAAGAGTAGGTGGTCCGCTAGAGAATGCGGACATTAGTTACGACCAAAAACATCCAATTATTTTACCAAAGGCCAATTTGGCCATTGACATTTTCATTCAATTAGAGCATGAACGTTTGCTACATGCTGGTACCCAGACTACTTTAGCAAATATCAGATTAAAATATTAGCCTATAGATGGCCGCAATACTGTCAAGTGCATAATACACAAATGTGTAAAGTGTGCTCGGTTTAGGGCTACTTGTGCAGAGCAGCTAATGGGAATTTTGCCAAAAGACCGGGTCACTGCTTACATGCCATTTCAGATTGTAGGAGTGGATTTTGCAGAGCCAGTGTTATTGAGAGCTAGTCGATTGAGGAAGGCACCTCGCATTAAGGCCTATATATCCCTGTTTGTTTGTATGGCCACTTAGGCCATTCATATTGAGTTAGTGTCTGGATTGTCAACAGACGCCTTTTTATCGGCCTTACGTCGTTTTATAGCAAGACGTGGGTGCTGTTCAGTCATCCACAGCGACAACGGGAGAAACTTTGTAGACGCAAAGTCTGAATTGCGGCAATTAGCTACATTATTTCAGTCTGATAAGTCAAGAGGGGAATTAATCACTTAATCGTCATCGAATTTAGGTATTACATGGCAGTTCACGCCTTTCCATGCTCCTCATTCTGGAGGATTATGGGAAGGATCTATCAAAGTGATGAAACATCAAATTAGAAGAATTATAGGGTCTCATTGCCTCACATTTGAGGAATATACAACGCTTCTATACCAAATCGAAGCTGTACTAAATTCTCGACCTATTCTCGCCCTTACGGATGACGCGCACCGATATAGCTTACATCAGTCCGGAGCACTTCATTATTGGAAGTGCATTAACAGCCTTTCCAGAACCTTTTAGTGACGCATCCAAAGTTAAGGCAATTAAGTTATTTCAACAGATATCAGCTATCCGTGACCAATTTTGGTCACTTCGGTCAAAACAATACCTTAATGACTTGCAAAAAAGAAATAAATGGACACAGGTCTAACCAAATATTAATTTAAATGCAATAGTGTTGTTGGAGGAGGACAATTTGCCTCCATTACATTGGCCCGTTGGGCGTGTAATAGACACCAAGCCAGGTCAAGATGGCAAGGTTAGCGTAGTGACAGTCAAAACTAGTAGTGGGACATATACTCGTCCAAATACAAAAATTGTTATACTACCCTGTCAATAGATTGTAAGTCACTACCTGCATTTGTTCTTTTTTACTGTTTTGTTTACATATTCCTTTTTTAATTTAGGCTACGATAGATTAAGAGTAATAAATTAATCAATAAATGAATATTAGCTAGATTAGGAAAAATATTAGTTGTTAGTTCAATTGCTATTTAGCATACTATATTTTTTTTATTATTAAGATTTAATTATGTTTAGCATTATGTTTCCTGATTACATATATATTAATTTTGATTTTTTATTTTAGATTATACAGTCCACTGTTGATGTACTCATTTTGATTACACACTATTATTAGTCTTCTTGTTATGCTCATTATTTTATTGTTGTTATACCATGACTATGTATTATATTTATTATTGTTATATTATTCTCATTTTAATTTGATATTATTTGTTAGATTTGAGATAATTGATTATTGTAAGAATAATTTTGTTACTTCCTTTATAATAATACGTGATGCTTGCATCGCGGGGGAGCATGGACAAAATTATTCATTCTTACACTTTAAAAACCGCGCGCTTCGTGCGTACTGTTAGCACAAAGCGTCAGCGTCCTATATGTTGGTAACGTGTATGTCAATCGCAATGTTCGCGATTCACATAACCTTTCGCAACTTGTACATAGAACTAATAAGATACACTTTCTTACATTACATACCGCCAAAGAGTAAACATCTATTGAATATATAATATTAACAAGCCATCCAGTGTTTTAATTTACCAATTCTAGAAAATTTTTTCAACAGAAATTCGTAACTCAAGATATAAGCAGTGCGGAGACCAGGCATGCAAAGAACAAAATTTATACCGTATAACAAAAGTGTTGAGAAAGGAAGTAAGGAGAATAAATATACAAAAAAACAATGAGGCAGAAGTTACAAGAAAGTCTCAAATGTGCTGAAAATTTTGCTCATCTCCCAGCAACATTAAATAAGAGGGCTCGTAATTTTATACATACTTTTTCGTATAGAACATACAAAAAGCCAAAAGGAAGGATATTTACGCTTAATGATAAAATTCTTGCTTTTACTCTGCATAAATTGAAAATCATATAAAATATTTTGAATTTATTATATGTATTTTCTAATCATAAAATTCTTGAATATTGTTGTAAACATCGCTTAAATAAGTGTAATAAGCATATAATCATGAATTCAGAAAATACGTGTTCATGCTGTAGTATTGCAGTTGCCTTTGACAAGATGATGACATGTACTTCGTGCAAAACTAAGTTTAAGTATTCATGCGTGAATTTGAGCTTGGCTGATGTTCGAGCAATATCATCAAAAAAAGGAATAATGTGGAATTGCACTGCATGTGCTAATCTCGGTAATGACCTTAATGACATCAAAAGTATGTTAATGCAGCTACAACGAGAAATAGCTGCACTAAAAGATCAAAGTTCTTGCAACAATAATATTTTGGATGATGATCAATTTGAAGCTTTAGTTCCAGAGACTTCCGAACGCAATAAACGTTCATATAATATCATAATATATAACGCCAAAGAGCCTATTAATGATGTAAACAATTATGATAAAAGTGTTGATACAAATATGATTAATAATATATTTGAAGCTTCGTTAGGAGTACCTTGTGTTCCGTCGAGCTTTGAACTAAATATTTAGATTGGGTAAATATTATTTGAAAAGGACTAAGCCAAGACCGCTTAAAATTATCTTTAAGGATAATAACTTACCAAAGAAAATTTTGTTTAACTGCAAGAAAATTAAAGATAATGCCCACTTCAAGAATTTGATTATCACTGAAGATCGGACGCCAAGGCAACAACTTTATTATCAAAGACTAAAAGCTCAGCTACTTGAACGTGAGAAAAAAGGTGAAGTTAATCTTAAAATTAAGTATATTAATGGCGTTCCTCGAATTGTTTCTTTAAACTAACTTCGCCCACAGATAGTAATGTCTTTACATGTTACTATCAAAATGTTCGTGGACTCAACACTAAAATTTCTGACTGCCTGCTCGCATCTAGTAATATTGATTATGATTTCTTTGCCTTTTCTGAAACATGGCTTAGAAATGGTGTTCACAACTCTGAATTCTTTTGCGACAGTTTCAATGTTTTCAGATGTGATAGAACTTATGGTATCAACAATAAATATCGTGGCGGTGGTGTACTTCTTGCAGCTAAAAAATATATTACTTGTGAACCTTTGAAATTGAACTTTATCTGTGAATCCCTTCCAATGATTGATATTGTTGGCTGCAAGTGTATCCTCAAGAATTCAAGCATATTAGTATTGACCGTTTACATTCCGCCTGATATATCTACTGAGAATTTTGAAGCTTTCCTTGATCTACTAGAATCTTATGTTTCTGACAAAAATGTTTTAATTATTGGTGATTTCAATGTTCCTCATTTCGTTCAATTATCTCATAATCTTACTAATGCAAAATGTAACCTTATCTATAATTTCATTAACTTATCTGGTCTCAACCAATATAATTCTGGTATCAATATCAGTAGCAGATTGTTAAATTTAGTGTTTTGTTCTTACTTTTGCAACATAATTCATGATACCGAACCCCTTTTACCGGAGGACAATTATCATCCTGCTCTTTATATTTCTGTTTCCCTTACATCTTCTTTTCCTACACCCAATACTTTGCAATTTAATAAAAATAACTATCATTACAATTTCCACAAAGCGGATTATTCTAATCTTTACAGGGAAATTTTAAATACTTCGTGGAGTTCTTTGTATACATGTTCTGACATTAATGATGCATGTGATCTTTTTTATGCTACAATTTATAGCTTATTAGATAAATTTGTTCCTAAAACAAAGAAAATTGCTTCCAATAAATTTAAGCCTTGGTTTAATTCTGATATTATTAGGAATCTCCGTATGAAGAAATACTATCATAATAAATACAAGTTAACCAATATCACTTTCTATTATGAAAATTTTAAATTGTACAGGAAATTAATAAAAACACTTATGAAAGATGCCTATAATTCATATATTATTGACGTTGAAAATTCTCTATCGCTTAATCCAAAATATTTCTGGTCATTTTTGCGTAATAAGACTGCTTCTAATATTATTCCTGATAGATTGTGCTATCTAGACAAATATTATGATTCTCCTGATGCTATTGTTGATGCATTTAATTCTTACTTTATTAGTGTTTATCAGCCTAAACTTGACATACCCATTTTATTTGATCATAATGATAGATAGATATGATTGATATAGGTGTAATTGATTCTAGTACTGCGCAACTTGCAATAGCAAGTTTTAAGAACTCCAAAATATTTGGTTTCGATGGTATTCCATCTTTCTTTACACGTGATTGCTCATCTGCTCTATCTGATCCACTTGCATTTTTATTTAATCTATCATTGCGTACAAACACTTTTCCAAATTGTTGGAAAATTTCAAGATTAGTTCCAACTTTTAAACAAGGTGATACATCAAACATTACGAATTACAGGCCGATATCATTATTATCAAACTTTGCTAAGGTGTTTGAAAAAATTATTTATAGAGAACTAATTCCTTCTGTGAGAACTTTAATTTCTACTAATCAACATGGATTCATGCCTGCCCGTTCAACGATAACAAATTTAATATGTATTAAACAATATATAGCTGAGAATCTTGACACTAATGACAAGTTGATGTTATTTATACTGATTTCAGTAAAGCTTTTTACAAAATTGATCATAACATTCTTCTTACAAAATTATCTAAGATTGGTCTTAATTCTTCACTTATTTATTTTTTTAAGAGTTATCTTCATAAGCGTAAATAGTTTGTTTATCTTAATGGATTCTTGAGCAACATTGAAAATATCAGTTCAGGTGTTCCTCAAGGATCCATTCTTGGTCCACTACTATTTATTATTTTTATTAATGACATTTCTGATTTATTAGCTGTCCACATTTATTATTTGCAGATGATCTCAAACTATATCTCAAAATAAATTCTATTGATGACTGCTTATTTTTACAGTCTCAACTTGACTCTTTTCACTCTTGGTGTATCTATAATAAATTACATTTAAATATATCAAAGTGCAAGATTCTCAGTTTTTCACATAAGCGCGTTCCTATACTTTTTGATTATAAAATTTCTAACACCAGCATTGATAGATGTAATAAAATTTCAGATTTAGGCGTTCTATTTGATTCTGGTTTGTTTTTGACGGATCATATAACTGATATTTGTAATAGAGCACACAAATCTTTAGGTTTGATACTGAGAAATTGTAAACAATTTAAATCTACTAATACGCTTCTTTGCATGTACTATTCTATTGTACGTTCAAAATTAGAATATGGTTCGATTATTTGGTATCCTCATCAAACCAACAATTCTGATGCGATAGAGAAGGTTCAGCGAAAATTTCTGAAATACCTTTATTATAAAACATATAAAATTTACCCTGAACGTGGCTTTGACCACAACACTTTACTAAAAGAATTTGGTCTTCCTTCCCTTGCCTCACGTCGATTTACCTGTACAATTATGTTCTTATTTAAACTTTGCATTAATTCTATAGACTGTCCTCTTATTCTTAATCAACTATCGTTTAATGTTCCAAGGCTATCTACGCGTTCACAATTATTTTTCAATTATCCTACTCCTAAATCTAATTCTCTCTTAAATTCGCCTATTCTACTTATGTCCTCTAACTTTAACTTAATTAACAATGAAATACATATTCACAACACTTCACCTAATCAAATAATCTCCATCTGCACAAGTTAACCTTTTTATTTTCATTCAAATATCTCATTATTTTATCTTATTTTGTTTATAAATAATATTGTTACATTCTGCATTATATGTAATTTTATGTAAGCATTTTATGTTAATAACTATATATTGTAATTTTGTATATATTTTAATTGTAATTTATCATGTAAAATAACTGTATTTTTGAGTCCTTTTGGAGTAATCTGTGGGCTATATATTTAAATAAATAAATAAATAAATAAATAAATAAAATTTCCCCAAGAGGTTATTACTTTTGGAGAAAAATATTTGTTTTGCCTGCTCCTCAAATATAGAGAAAGTTGCTCTCAGCGGTTCCTTTGTATAGTGGTATTAATGATACCCTTTTCCAAACATTGGGTTCAGCTATGGCACAGGAAAAAATGTGAATAGCAAAAATTGTGTTCTAATGTTTGATGAAATATCATTATCATACGCAATATTTTACGACCGTAAAAAGGATCATATTGTTGGATTTCAGGAACTGGCAAATGGCAGGGAAAGTTTATTTGCTGATCAGTCTCTTGTCTTTTTAGTTAAAGGCATAAAACATCGCTGGGTGCAACCAGTTGCATTTTACTTCTCTGATGGGGGTGTGAATAGCATTAATTTAAAATGTATTATTGTAGATGTCATAAGAAAACTACTGAGTATTGGTCTAAATGTTATTGCGACAGTTTGTGATCAGTTAGCTGCTAATGGCAAAGCTATAAATATGCTTCTTAGAGATACTGAGAAATTGTATAAAGCACAAAATCTTGAATGGAATAGACATATTTGAAATAGATGGCCATGAAATAGTTCCTTTGTATGATCTTCCACATTTGCTAAAATGCATAAGAAATAACTTTATTAGGTATAATGTTAGATTTATGGATCAAAAAGGAGATGCATACGAAGCATGTTAGAAGGATATCAGAAATTAACATGACTTTGATAGCAATTTGGGCATGTTTCGCCAATGCACTACTTTAACGGAACACCACCTTGATGAAACAAAAATGAAAAAAATGAAGGTTAGCTTTGCAGCACAAGTATTTTCTAAACGGGTAGCGCTTGGACTTCACTATTTCATTGTACATGCTCACGAAGCCAAAGTGAGTGCTACTTCGGTAAGTACAGGAAAATTTTTGGAGTTCATGAATTACCTTTTTGATAGTGTTAATGGTTTATCTCAATTTTTAACAAATGGCAATATATTTCGTTGTGCCATTAACGATAATTCTGTACATATTAAATTCTGGAAAATTGCAAGGCAAGTGTTAGATTCAATGTACTTTATTAAAAGTAAAGATTCAGTTAGAACCATAATGAAAACTCCTACCATTAAGAATTGGATCAGAACCATATATGGGTTGGAACATATATGGGGAAAAATCCGGTTAATTAATGGCTTTAATTTTTTGTGTACGCGAAATTTCAATCAGGATCCGTTAGAAAACTTTTTGGCAGCATAAGAATGCAAGGTGAATGTAATAAGAATCCAAATTATTATTCTTTTATATCCTCCTTTAGGACACTGATTATAAATAATTTATCATCACGTCATTCGCCTTCTTCTAATTGTGAAGTTGATGACAATTGTGGTTTACCTGCTGCTTATCGAGTTTTTCTTGATAGCGATCATGTTTCGAATAGAGAGGTTTTTTATGAAGAAGTAGATGAAGAGCCTTTTTTCTTTCAAGACGTGACGCTTTACAGTAAAACACATATGTTGCAGGGTACTGTATTAAGATACTGATAAACAGTGTCCAGGATTGCCACACTTGTGCAATTGAGCTATTGGAAAATTCAATTGGCAAAGAAGAAGCATCATGGATTGAATATAAAGATTACACAGGAAATTCTCTGAAGGTTCCAGGGACAACATTTTTTTATTTATTTCGAAAATGTTGTCAAGTATTGGATCATTTCAAGTATGTTCTTCATGAATTAATTTTATATTAAGTCAACTAAGAGAACATACGAAAAAGCCAAAAGGAAGAAAATTTACATTTAATGATAAAGTTCTTGCTTTAACTCTGCTTAAAATTTCTCCAAGAGGTTATTACGTTTGGAGAAAAATATTTGTTTTGACTGCTCCTCAAACATTGAGAGGGTTGCTCTCAGCAATTCCTTTGTATAGTGGCAAATGAGACCCATTTCCATACATTGAGTTCAGCTATGGCATAAAAAAATATGTGAATAGCAAAAACTGTATTCTAATGTTTGAAATATCAAATATCAGCAATATTTCACGACCGTAAAAAGGATCATATAGTTGGTTTTCAGGAGCTGGCAAATGGTAGGGAAAGTTTATTTGCTAATCATTCTCTTGTTTTTTTTTTTAGTTAAAGGCATAGAACATCGATGGATGCAACCTGTTGCATTTTACTTTTCTTAAGGGGGTGTGAATATCGTTAATTAATTGCGTTAAATTAATTAATATTGTGACGGATTAGATGGGGTGATACCCCTTTCTTGGGGTATATTGCAACGACTTCCATTATTGCGTCATAGCGTTGCATTCCCATTAAGAAAGGGTTACACCAACTCCTAAATCCGACTTCTAGAACCACCCTGTAATTACCTGTGGAAAAGCTAACTAACTACGCGAATGAAAGAGAATGTACTTCTATCTTATTTAATTATTAGTAATTATTATTACAAATCTGAGGGCATGGCTGTGCCTACGCACAGCCATGTTCTATACTTAAACTCTAACATACTGAGTGATTATTATTAATTACTATACCAACTAAGCATAGTATAACGGAGTATCGGAATATACTACGCGGACAACAGATTATACTAACTGATAACTAATAACGATACCGATGGATAACGGACGGACGGAGGGAATAGTCTATAAAACCAATAATGCATCTGACCTTTGCTGGAACGGGTTCTCCTCTCCTTGCACAACACACACACCACTATACACAAAGCGGGTCCAGCGCCTGGCGCGTGGACCCACTGACCTCCTCAGAGGATGATACAATTCTTAATGACCACATTGGCATCCTGGTAGGCATAGGTGGGGGTTGTCCCATTGCACTGGTGGTTATGCAACCCTTTTTGACGACAATACCAATTGTCGTTACACGCCCCCCTGTCACACTAGAGCCGGCCTCGGCTCTTAAATCCAAAGTTGAAATTATTGCCATCTCCTGATTTTTCCGGGTTGTTCCGGTGTTCTTCCTAGGGTCCTGTTTTGCCCTTTGGTCCTCGTCTTTGGGTTGGCTAGTTTAACTTTGTTGGCTTTGCTCAAGTGTGAGCCTTGGCTGCTAGACGATGATTGTAGCTGTGGTTGTGTGCTGGCCATCCTTTAGGCGTTGTGGTTCCGGTCAGATATTCCTAGAATCCTGGTAAGCTATTCCCCCTTTGTTTACAAACTCTACTAATTTATACACAGGTCTGATAAAACAAATACATCAACATCATTAATACAAAAAAACACAAAATCCTTCGGTAACATAAAAATTACAATACAAACATAAGTCCGTTTGCTTAAAACTATCTTACCCTATTTCGTTCTCAAAGAAACCGTGTTAGGAAAAACGGTACTCAGAAAATTCAAAGAAAAGACTAGACTTAGAAAAAAAGTAGTTACATAACACAGACTAACAAAAGACAAAAACTTAATAAAAAAAAAATATTCGAAGTACAATCGTTTTTCGTACAATTTTTTGTAACACGTTTCCTTGAAACGCGATCTTATCCTATGTGCGTGTGCTGTCACCTATTTTCTTGGTTGTAGTATTAGAATTAATGGAATAACCGTAGCCCGAATTATAAATTAGTTCGCCAGAAATCATGAACCCGATGATATGGACAATCTTTTACTGCGTAACGCGCGGAAACACTTTGAGAAAAAAACAAAACTAATATGGCAATGAACAAGAAACAAAAATACACATCAATTTACAAAATTCAATTATTTAAAATAACTAGTTTACTTTTACGGACGCGACGTTTACTGTAATTCAGCCTCTACTGGTGTGATTGCCCCCCAAATACAAGACCACAGATGGGGGCTAGGATCTAGTTTTCCTTCATTGCTCCCCCCGCAGAGCCCCATACCAATAATAATATCTCTAGACCGACCGTCTATGCCCAAAAACAAATGGCACTTACACTTAACACCTATGTAAGCGTGACACACCTGGGGTTCCTCAGCCCGGCACAAAAGTACCCCAAATTGCCCCCTTGACGGGAGATGGCGTGCTGCGACCTATGTCGCCATCCCGGTCTTCGCTGAAGGTACCTTCCCAAAAATATTCCATAATAATCCATAATACATAATAATTCACATAATAATTCGACGGCTGCGGGGTTGATTAAGGGCGGTTTCCCCGATTGAAACCGTACGCGTCCATCGATTCGGACATCTCAATGGTCCTCGCTCGTGGACTACTGGACCCAGCTTTCAACTTATATATATAACCATAAAACAAAAGCGTAAATCCGATATGGCGTTCCGATATAAGCCTTAATACCTATATCCATACTATGTACTCAAAATGGCAAACTTACTTTCAACAACCATCCTAAATCTGAGTTATATAACAGTCCTTGTATATCATACCTAACTCTAAACTTATTCCTATTTCTTATCTAAGAGTAATATGCAAGAGGGAAAGATTAAGAATAAAAAAGTAATTTTATTTTTTAACCGCAAATTCTTTATCTTTCGCTTCTAGACCGAAACGATTTCTCGAACTACTAATATAGACTGTGTCGAACTAATTTAAAAATCTTGTGAATCGAGTCCAGCTCGTTTAACACTACCGTACTGTCGCTTGCCTCGGCCGCCCGGACTAGCGCTACGTCACTAGGCAGCAGGCCTACTCTACGTTGTAGTAGAAAAAAAAGAATGATAAGGGTTACGACACAATCTTTCCTTTTACACATTTGTATTTATAAGTATAATTAATTTAAATCTAACGAAGTACGAAGTTAATACTATCTAACAACCTATAGGAGCTCCTTAAATTAATTTTTTATTGCCATCATGCCACCATGAACCATTTTGTTGCCATATCGGATCCCTTAATCTGGATTGGGCGGTCAAAAACACGAGCCAATAACTATTGACGAGACAGAATTAAAGTATTTTCAATAAAACTAAAATCGTAATATGTCCATATAACAGGGCGTCACGCAAATTAATCAAAACGCCGCCGGTATAAACGCGGTAATACACTACAAACGTTTGTTTGGTTTGATTTACGGTAACATTATCAGTGAACAACAAAAAACATACGACGAAAATAATAGTTTATATTCATCCTTACTCATTATCATACTTAACATGATATAAACCTATTATATAATAATTCATAAACAATAGGGCCACTATAACGCATTCAACTTTTCGACTAAAAATTTGCCCTCTATACTCTCATTACCTTTACCGCCTTGTAACATAGGCCATCAACTCTATCCGTAAACCAAACCAAACCTTTCGCGATGCGCGGTGAAAAAAAAAACGACACAACGACAAATATATATATATATATATATATATATATATATATATAAAAAACAAAATCTAGTATATTAAAAAAAAAATGGCGAACAAAGCGGATAATGCAATAATGATAAGTAGGATAAAAACAGTAAAAGTAACGAAATTACGCGTATGATATAAAACTAATTAATTATGAAATAGTAAAACATTAAATTTAGTAAAATGCAACATAAAACTTAGTATAAAAAAAGAAATTAGTATGATCAACGATAAAATATAGTTGGTAAAAAGCGAAAAAAAAAAGAAAACGAAAAAAATGCCTTTAGCCGTTCACAAATCATTCCGAACAATACATGAACGTTCATCTAATTGCCGAACCTTTGCAATTGTCTCTGTGTTCGTAGAAATACGACTTTTCGAAGGGAAATGTCACCTGCCCACCCGCTCTATTTAACCAAGGTTTTCTAGGCCTTTGGTTTCCAAGCCACATAATACGTCGGTCGAACTGATCGCCTTAGCTGCCATTATGAATTATGGTGAAAAGTCGTATCCTATTATTTATTATTAAATAAGATCAATTAGATGAAGCCGCGAATTGAGCACTAAGCAATGACGTTCCGGCGGGAATGAGAACGCCATTAATACGCGTAAAAAAAACCGAAAGAAAAAAAAATAGAAAAGTACAATGTTAAAATCGATAAAACTAAACTCATTATTGCATCACCCTACTGAAAAAACACGAAAATACACGACATTAAAATATAAACAGAACGAATAAAAAAACATACTAATACTACAAACCAATTACATAAAACAAATGTATTACAGAACCCTCCAGCTGGTCAGATACAATTAGCATGTCTATGATGTAACTCTTTTAACTAATAAAGAATAAAAATAATAATAAAGTAGACGTATTCAATGCGGCACGGTTTGCCTATCATATACACTTTTTTTCTAAACTCTACTTTTAAACTCTAATTGCGTTCTCCACGCAATTTTTTTTCACATACGCGGCCTTTGCGCGCCTTGTTACCGCGCGTTTCCTCAAAAATTCACTTCATTTTCAAATCATAGACATGCTAACTACTATTCCCTCCGTGAACAACAATAAAAACACATGAAAAGTTAAGCAAACAAACATACTCCGTTTTTAAAAATATTTGCTAACTCTTTAGTTAACTCTCGACGATACAAAACTCAATTAATTTCACTTTCAATGATAAAAAAAAACAAAACTTATGCCAATTTTGGATTATAAAATCCATGTTTAAATTATATAGAACAAAACTAATCCTAATTATCCTAAACCTATCAAAATCCTAAGTAAAATGTTACTAACTTATTAAGAAAGTACACACAACAAGAAAAAAAAATCTTACTGGCATAATAACTTATGTATTCTAACTATTCTATACCTAATAAAATATTAAGAAAACTTATTAAGAAAATACAAACTAAAGAAATAATAAAAAGTATCAATCTTACTGGCATAATCAATTATGTATTATTCTGACTATCCTGTACCTATCATGTTCTAATCTAAGTAATTCTGTCTCATTCGCAAATCATCTCGAAAAAATTATGTAATTACAGGGTTCATCAAACATCGCGAATAAGATTAACGAAACACAAACAAAACGACAATAAAAAAAATTAAATTATAATAAAAACACCTCAATACTATTTACGGTTATCTGTACTACTTAATTATAAAAATATTATTTAGTATGAAAAAAAAAGAATATACGAGAAGTGCAAGTTTTTTTCTTTTGAATACGGATTATTTCAAGTATGCAACTGGCGCCGCAAACTGTGCAAAAAAACTTAACGGTTCTGTCGCGTTGCGTACGGCACTACGGCACCCCGTCGATAGGGTCAAAAATTGTCAAGTGCTGAGACAACAGAGACGTTGGGATTGTCAAAAAAAAACACAATATATTTAAGATCTGTATATAAACATGTCAATGAAAAAAAATACTAAGTATTACTGAAACATAATATTTGCCTATTAACTGTTTTCGAAGACAGAAAAAAAACGATGTGCGTGTGGCATTAGGTCAAGTACTTGAAACGACTCGAAAACTGTTTGACGATTTATAAATGGCTTTACAGAAATTGAAACTGATATGAATATTTGACCGAGCCTTTTTTTATATATCCAGGGCAAACAAAATGGAACGAACGCAACAATTAAACTAAATCCAATTTTAAAATAAAATTAACTACATTTTTTGTAATATTATATTCAAAGAAAAAGAAAAAAAAATATAATGCACACACACAACAATTAAATTAAATCTGATTTTAAAATAAAAATAATACTTTTAATATTTTTTGTAATATTATAGACTAAATAGGTTAAATAAATATAAGTTTAATCATTTTTAAGTAAGTTACGTAACTTTAAATTCAATAATATTATATACTTTTTAGAACTAAACTTGACAAATATTAGGTAACAATTATAATATTGACGCAAACCGCAGCCAAAACAATAGATTTGGTTAAATAAAATTAAACTAGATTATTACATATTCCATACTCAAAGCATTAAACAAATAAAAATCACTTATATTTTCAACGTAGTAAAATTCTACTAACAATAAAACTACCACATCGCCGCGAAAAGGACACAAAAAAAATACACAGATAAACACAAATAGTAATACACATGAAGAATACAATTATAATTTCCACAATATTTACGCAATAATTAATTTTTAGATTTACTAAATTTACCGAAACACGTACTATAACAAACCAAACATCTATCATAAATATTAACGTAACTTATACACGTAACTAGTGGGAGCGACTCGCTTAGCTTTTAATAAAAATAATTAATTATTAAAATTATTAAAAATTTGTGAGGGGGGTTTATGGGAAATCGAATGCGCTAACTCCATTGTGACGAGAAAGGGGTTGATGCTCCCTTTCTGGGGATATTGCAACGACTTCCATTATTGCGTCATAGCGTTGCATTCCCATTAAGAAAGGGTTACACCAACTCCTAAATCCGACTTCTAGAACCACCCTGTAATTACCTGTGGAAAAGCTAACTAACTACGCGAATGAAAGAGAATGTACTTCTATCTTATTTAATTATTAGTAATTATTATTACAAATCTGAGAGCATGGCTGTGCCTACGCACAGCCATGTTCTATACTTAAACTCTAACGTACTGAGTGATTATTATTAATTACTATACCAACTAAGCATAGTATAACGGAGTATCGGAATATACTACGCGGACAACAGATTATACTAACTGATAACTAATAACGATACCGATGGATAACGGACGGACGGAGGGAATAGTCTATAAAACCAATAATGCATCTGACCTTTGCTGGAGCGGGTTCTCCTCTCCTGGCACAACACACACACCACTATACACAAAGCGGGTTCAGCGCCTGGCGCGTGGACCCACTGACCTCCTCAGAGGATGATACAATTCTTAATGACCACATTTCAACCCCAGACTGGACCTTATATTGGCATTCCTAGTAGGCATAGGTGGGGGTTGTCCCATTGCACTGGTGGTTATGCAACCCTTTTTGACGACAATACCAATTGTCGTTACAATATATTAAATTTATTCATATATAAATATAAATGTGTGTAAATGTGTCACGATGTTTGTCCAAAAAGCACTTCTAAAATATTGAACCGATTTTACATTTTATTTACTCATCGTATGCATCTATATCTACATTAGGTTATAGTATTTTTTTAAATATACTATTTTGAATTTTAACACTTATGGATTCGAGAAAAACAAATTATATTTTTGTATCGAATTATTGTCATATGAACCCCTCTATGCCTTCGGAAATTTTTAGACTATTGCATAGTAATGCAGTTTTGTGCATAATTCTAACAAAGTGCACCTAAAATCAGTCTTACGTCGGATTTTGTACAGATATTGGTAATGCGTATTTTATGTTTCATATTTTAATAACTTGCCAAAAGGCAGGAATTATTAAAATAATAAAAATAAAAAATGCTTAATTAAAAATAAAATTTTATTAGTAGTGAAAGCGCATGGTGGTGTTGTGAGTAGACATTTTTTTGATTTTTGGATGACGTTATTTTAAAATTTTGTGTGGAGACCAAGTAAATTTTGCATCATTTGATAAATATGAATGTAAACTATGAAAGTCCGAACAAATGTTTCCGAAAATTTCCGAACAAACCCGAGTTTAGTTAAAGCTCCTGCCACCGGTCGCGTCCTTGTGCCTGATTTTGCATCGATTAAAAAATTTTACGCGGGCAATCAAATCTTCGAGAACGTTCGATCGTGTTTGCTTGCATTTGATTCGTTGAATTCAGTTGCGTTATAAGTTGCGTTGCGTTAAGTGATTTCAGTGCGAGTGGTATTAGAAGAAAAGCCAATATGTCCAAGTGCTACGTATCAGGGTATAATAATACAAAAAAAAGTCAAAATGCATGTATTCCTTGCAAGAAATGATAAGGTACGTAAAAAAATAATAAAATAACCAAAGATTGTCCACAATTAAATATCATTTCTAATGTTACAGTTGTTTGCTATTTGGTTGTACAGAACCAAAAATCCTGCTTTAGCAAATTTAACTCCTTTGCATTGCGATACGTCTCGTTGCGTGTGCTACGCACATTTTGCTGGTATATGCAAAAAAAAAAACAACAGGCGCTTCATCGGAAATTAATGCTTTGCCTACATTAAATATGCCAGGTTTGTGCTTAAATATAATACAACAACTGTGTAACAATATATTTCATCTTCATTATTTAGGTTTCAGTGGTGATCCATACTCAGAGCGCAACTGTCTTCTGGATATAACCTTAAATTGAATTATAATGAGTTTACTTAAATATCATCATTATGCAGAACTAGGTGTTTCAATACGCAGAAGTAAGGAAATGTCAAAAACATTTTTGAAGGTTTCGGGTACGGTATTGCATGCGTGAATGAAATGGGCATCTAATTCTAATTCTAATATAAAATTTCATTGTAGCTTCTTTGGACTCTACAGTAGTAGAGACACAAGTAATGTTTGGATCGCCTCACAATGCATGCGTTAATGATATGGACAGGCAAAGTAATTCATTTTTATCATCAATTAAGCTTTTATCTATTTGTTTTGTTCTTATATGAAATTTTATTGTAGCTTCTTTGGACTCTACAATAGTAGACACAATGTTAGAATCGTCTCATAATGCATGCGTGAATGAAATGGACAGACAAAGTAATTCACTATCACTATCATTACATAAGCTTTAATCTATTTGTATTGTTCTTATATTTAATTTCATTGTAGCCTATAAATATCAAATTTCATAGTAGTAGACCAACATGGAATGTTTGAATCGTCTCATAATGCAAGCGTGAATGAAAAGGACAGGCAAACTAATTTACTTATCATTACATAAGCAATCTATTTGTATTATTCTAAAACAACATTTTATTGTAGCTTATTTGGACTCTACAATAGTAGAGACACAAGGAATGTTTGGATCGTCTCACAATGCATGCGTGAATGAAATGGGCAGGCAAAGTAATTCACTTATCATTACATAAGTTACAATTTATTTCTATTGTTCTTATATTAAATTCCATTCCAGCTTCTTTGGACTCTACAGTAGTAGAAACACAAGGAATGTTTGGGCCGTCTTGTAGCAAGAAAGTCAAACTAAAGGTGGAAAACCGTCCCTGAAAGGTGTGTTATTTGAAATTTGTCATACTACAATTTATGTCCGTAGCAAATGCTTCTAGATACTTTGGCTTCAGCAGAGGTTCTTAACTCAAGATATAGGCACCGCAGAGACCAGATATGCAGAAAACAAAAGTTATACCGTGTAACAAATGTGTTGAGAAAGGAAGTAAAGAAAATAAATATACAAAAAAAAACATTGAGGCAGAAATCTCAAATGTGCTAAAAATATTACTCATCTCCCAGCAACATTAAATGAGAGGGCTCGTAGATTTATATTAAGTCAACTAAGAGAACATACGAAAAAGCCAAAAGGACAAAATTTACACTTGATGATAAAATTCTTGCTTTAACTCTGCATAAAATTTTTTCAAGAGGTTATTACTTTTTGAGAAAAATATTTGTTTTGCCTGCTCCTCAAACAATGAGAAAGTTGCTCTCAGCAATTCCTTTGTATAGTGGTATTAATGAAATTCTTTTCCAAACATTGGGTTCAGCTATGGCACAGAAAAAATATATGAATAGCAAAAACTGTATTCTGATGTTTGATGAAATATCATTATCATCTGCATTATTTTGCGACTGCAAAAAGAATCATATTGTTGATTTTGAGGAAAGTTTATTTGCTGATCATTCTCTTGTCTTTTAAGCTAACGTCATAAAACATCGATGAGTGCAACCTGTTGCATTTTGCTTTTCTTAAGGGGGTGTGAATAGCGTTAATAAAATGCATTATTGTAGATGTCATAAGAAAACTACCGAGTATTGGTCTAAATGTTATTACAACAGTTTGTGATCAGCTTGCTGCTAACTGCAAAGCTATAAATATGCTTCTTAGAGATACTGAAGGACTGTTACTTCAGTAGGTACTGGTAATTTTTTTGAGATTGGAGCGAATTGATCCAAATGCAACTTCGCACAAGGCAATACAGGGCAATAAAACACATTTACCTAAAAATATTAGGTATTATTTTCAGTACGTTACGAGCATCGATATAGTTAAGTACCCGCTTGACGAGCGAAAGCAGTCACAATTCTTGAGTCTGTTATTATAATTAACCGCCCGACTCGCGAAACCAGTCAAAATTAAACTAAAATAATATTATAGAATCTTGGAAATAAGTGAAATAAATTATTGAGTTACAAACTGTGTCAATATAAAACCAAAATTACCTTTATGGGAATAATCCCCATAAAATGATTCGTTCGAGCCGCATAAATATTAATCAAGTAAATAGAACCAAAAAGTGGTGAATCAAAACGAATGAATACATAAAGCAAGTGAATAAAATACAGTTCATTACTAAAAAAAAATCAAGAAAATTAATAAGAATATTAGTGCGTGTACATAACAAGCAAATTTAAAAACACGTGTGATTAGCAGCATAAAGTATTAAAGTGATCTACTTAAATCAAAATATAACAAAGTAATTAAAATATAATTGATAAACATATAAAAATTTGAAACAAAGCAGTGCAGTTGGATATAAATCCAAACAAAAGTGAAAATTTAAAAGTTTGGAAAGGATTCAGTCGGCGGCCATTAGCCATCATCATCACCCCCGTGAGCGTCAGAAGCACCGTTGAAGAACCGAAGCGCCAGCGAACGCAACCGAACTGCCCCCAAACGCTGCAGTGTGCAACAGCGCGCTTGACAAGCACGAGATTTCGTATGGAGCTTAAAGTTTTCAACGCAAGAATTGAGGTACGCTTTGAAGCCACTATTTTAGTTAGAGGCGCCATCTTCCAAGGGGATAGAGAGTTCAAGTTTACCAATTAGTAGTTTAGGCTTTACTTTTGAATTTTATAGTTATTCTATTATAGTTTTTTCACAAACGTTTTTCTTTTATATTTTATCTATCATTTTTTTAACTTCCCGTAGGGTAAGTTATTGTAATGGGCCGAAAATCGGAATTGAAAATTTTTACATTTCTCGACGTTTTGAAGGTTTCTGAACGTTTTCACATACCTCAGAAAAAATGGATGTGTGTGTGTGTGTATGTGTGTGTGTGTGTGTGTATGTATGTATGGATACAAATTTTCGCCCACGTTTTCGGGCGTACGGATCAACCGATTTGAATGGTTTAAAAAACATTCGATTCCTATTGATAAGGAGATGTGCTGATTAGTTTTTGGCAAAGGCAGGTCCAGCAGTTACGGAGATAAGGAGCAAAGAGTGCAGAAAATAGAAATCGAGTTTCTGAGAGAACGGAGCATCCGATTTGAATGATCTAAAAAACATTCAATTAGTAATGATTGGGAGAAGGGGTTATTAGTTTTTCGCAAAGGCAGACCCAGCCATTTCGGAGATACAAAGCTAAATGTACAAAAAATGACAGTTTTTGAGAGAACTAAGCGTCCGATCCAATTGATTCAACGAAATTTCTGCTTGTCTTAACAAAATAATTGATTTTGAAAATTTATATTAAAAGCAAAATTAGACATGGATACCCAAATGGCGTGGGGTGCATCTATATCAAGAAATAATCTACCGTCATTAGACTTTTTTTTTTCCTTTTTAGAAAAACGTTGCGCAACATATGATATGAATCGCGAGCAAAGGTTATATATAAACACTCTGGTTCAGCAAAGTCATTTTGTTGCACCTATTAAACAAAAATGTCCATTTTGCAAAAAAAGAGCACTACCTTAACCAATGCGAATAATTTTTAAAACTTGAAATAGATGAGCGTGCCGAATTCGTTCGAAAGACGCAATTGTGTTTTAACTGGCTCAAGTCCTCACATGTAATTACTGATTGTCGTCAATGTTTTAGGTTCGGTAAGTCTACAAGTTGCAACGTTTATACAAAAACATTAGATTGTATCGTTATGTAAAACATTGCGAATAATTTACCAGGAGTAAGCATTGATATATCAAATTGGGATACACCGAAAAATTGCATACTAGCCGATCCTAATTTCACCTCGCCGGGACAAATTGATTTAATACTAGGCGCAGAAATATTTTTTGAAACTTTAACAACTGAACAAATCAAACTGAAAAACAAAATCACATTATTTAATACTAGTTTTGGGTGGTCATTTTGCGATCCGGTTGAATACAAAACATTTACTGCGCACGTAGGAGTAACGACGGAAGAAAATATATCGGACCAATTAAAACAGTTTCGGGAAACCGAAGAATTAAATAAAAAAAGTATCACGTCAGAGGATGAACTGCAAGCGAAAGACATGTTTGAAAAATTTATCAGTAGGGATTTAATTGGCAGATTTAAAGTCACGCTACCGTTTAGAAGGGATCCGCGAAATTTTCTCGGCTTCACTTACTCCCAAGCATATAAAAGATTTATAAATTTAGGTCACGGAAATTTATTAGAGAATATTAAAGATTAGGTCATGCAACCAAAATCGACAAAAGTCGAAGCGAAATTGAAAACAAAAGTTTAGAAGAAAACAATTATTATTATTTGCCACACCATCTGATAGTGCGTGAAGCTAGCTTAACCACAAAACTAATTATAAGAGTAGTGTTTGACTTGTCAGCAAATTCTTCAAATGGTTTATCACTAAATGACATTCTGTTGCCGGGATCATGTTTTTTTATCATACTTATAAGATTCCGGACACATTAATTTGTATTTACGCCGAACATAGTAAACATGTTTCGTCAAATTAAAATTAAAACTGAGAATCAGGACTATCAAAGAATTTTATGTTGTGAGGCACCCGGAATGCTCGTAGAATGCTACAAACTAAATACTGTTACATATAGCACTAATTGCGCGCTATATTTATCAATAAAATGTCTAGAAAAGTTGCTACAGTCAGTTTGTTACGTAGTCGACATAATTTCGGTTGCAGACACCTTATCAGATGCAAAATTATCAATAAAGCAAACTGAGGATCTTCTAGCGGAAGGGGGGTTTGAACTACATAAGTGGTCAAGCAACAGCATAGAATTAATTAATGATACAAACATATACGAAAACATGAATGTAAGGTTTGATAAAGAAAAAACAATTAAAACTTTAAGCGTTATATGGCAATCTACATCTGACAACTTCAAAATTTATAATAATGTTTTAGTCACAGACGGTGTTCGAACTAAACGCAAAATCTTATCTATAGCTAATATAAAGAATAAAGTCAGAAATAGTTTTTTAGAGTATGCAGTAAAAAGAAAATCCGTTGTAACATTCGTTGCAACACATAAAAGTTCTTTTTATTTAATTTATAATAAAGTCTAGAGTTATGATTAGAATCAGGGCATATTGTTTTGGATTCAGTTTTAATATAAAAAAAAATAACAAAAAATTAGTATATGCGATTATAGGCAACACAACATTAATATTTGAAGAATACTATAAGTTTTTAACTCAAATAGAAGCAATTGTAAATTCGCGTGCATTGATAGCTGTTTCCGATGATGTAATAGATTGCGGATACTTAAGTCTGGGACACTATAATTAACGATGTGATAGCTTCATTTTCTGAGCCACAATCAAAATGTTATAATAATATCTCAAATTGCTGGCAAGATGTCATTAACTTAAAACATATATTTTGAAATCGCTGGTCTACTGAATACTTGTCACAACTATAAGGACGTAAAAATGGTATAAAACCAAGTCAATTCTTGAGAATTGAACAATTGTTTTAGTCAAAGAGGACCATATCCCACCTCTCCAATGGAATATCGCGAAAGTAGTTGAGACAAAAAAGGGACCAGATGATAAAATACGAGTCGCAATAATTAAAACAGCTAAAAGGGTTATATACTAGGCCTATCACAAAATTATGCCCACTTCCATTTAATATGTAAAAATAACTAATATAATTATAAGATTAAATTTATCAATTATTTAGACATAACATAATTATTCAATTTTAATTAATAAACAATTAGTTGATAAGTTTTATTTCATTTGATCATAGCATTAAGGAGTAGAGTAAATAATAAATGATGGTTTATTAATTTGAAGTTTTAGCAAACATTTTAATTTTGATCATTATATAATTAATAAGTTTTATATGTTTAATACGTTTTAGTTTAAATTTTAGTTTTGATCAAATATCTTAAGACCTGACCTAAGCCATGATTGTTGGCGGTTGGGACCCCAGTATGGAGCGAATTGCTGCTTCAATGTACAAGAAATGCAACATCGCACAAGCACAAAGCTGTTCGCTTCATACATGGCAATAAAACACATTTACCCAAAAATATTAGGTATTATTTTCAGTACGTTACGAGCATCGATATAGCTAAATACCCGCTTGACGAGCGAAAGCAGTCAAAATTAAACTAAAATAATATTATAGAATCTTGCTGATAAATGTAAATTAATTATTGAATTACAAAGTGTGTTTCAATATAAAACCAAAACTACCTTTATGGGAATAATCCTCAGAGTTCATGAATTACCTTTTTGATAGTGTTAATAGTTTATCTCAATTTCCAACAAACGGCGATATATTTCGATGTGCCATTAATAATAATTCTGTACATATCAAATTCTCGAAAATTGCAAAGCAAGCGTTATTTCAATGCACTTTATTAAAACTAAAGATTCAACAACCGTTATAAAAGCTCATGTCATTAAGAATTGGATCAGAACCATGGATGGTTTGGAACATATCTTATATATAAAAATGGAGCTGTCTTTCAAATGTCCGAATAAAACTCGAAAACGGCTGAACGGATTTGGCCAGTCTTAGTCTTGAAAAATTCGTGCTAATCAGTAGGTTGTCGGAAAGGTGAGATATTATTTCAAAATCGCGTAGAAACTTTACATTTTTAATTTGAAAATTTTTGTTGAAGCGTAGTAAATAAAACAATGGACGGTGGCTGATAAATGTCAAACGTTTTTGACAGATGATGTTCGATTATGTTTAATAGGATGTTTTACGTGAATATTATTTAATTATGATTAAATTGTAGTAAGTAGTTTTGATTGTAGTTTCATTTATATACAACAACTTTAGTAAACCGATCGCCAGTGTTACTAGAAACTCAAAATATCAACTTTTTTGAAATGTTAATATGAAAATGCCCTTTTTGGCATATTTTTCTCAAACACGGTGCTCTGAAAGATCCCATTTGTATAATTATATACTCATTGGTAATTATAAAACATTTTCTAAGTTATATTATTTTTTATTAATGTTTAAATTCAGAACCTAAATTTGGTATCGAGCAAATGGACATTTTGTCGAATAACATTTTCCCAGTTACAATTTTCCAGAATTTATCGAAGAATAGATAGTATATATGAATAGTCCGGGGTTAAAAAGGTCTACCACCGATGTGTCAAAAATCAGTAAAGTTAAGCATTGTTTAACAGCAATATTTGAAAGTTGAGGAAAAAAGATGTATAACCAGCTATAACCTCGATTTGAAAACGGGTAACCTTTGAAAATCCATAATAAAATTATTTTCTTCCGTTGGTAGTTTTTTAACATTAGTTAAAAATGTAATTATTTTGTAAAATACCTTCAAAATTATAATAAGGCTTTAAACCTTTTTGCCACCTGTCCGTTTCACCCCGCCTATAGGGTAAAAAGATCTAAATAACAAATTTTTGAAATACATCAAAAAAGCACATTTCTACAATGATGAAGTAGAAAGCAGTTTACTGAACGTAGTCAGATAATTGTTTGTTTGATATGTGTTATTTGTTGTGATATAATTGTTATATTTTTCACAATATAGTTTATATTTGCTCAAGGTCAAATTGGACCTTCGTGCGTCGCCCTGCTCTACATATATACTTTCTATTAAATTTACTTTAATTCATGGAGTGTTACTTGAAACTTTTCAAGAAGCAGGTCAAAGAAGAAATACTTAATTGATTTTCTTCTCTCCTCGCAGAAATTTAAAAATTTTGTACGAGCCCAGTAGTATTATTTACTATTGAACACAAAATCCAGAATCCAAAAAAAAATCTGAAAAACTTGAAACGTAATCAATAAGTCGAAAGACCAAAAAAGACTTGGGTGGATTACGATGTTTTCTATAGAAAGTGTATAAATTTCCAGTTTGATTGTATTAACAAATAAAGACAAACTAATGGGGTTTATTGTTTTTATGATACTTCATTGTATATAGCATTCAAACAATGCATCCTTACACACTAAAAGTATTAATATTTTTGATTCTCTAGAAATTGTTTAGAATATACCTTACTCAGCAAAACAACGTTTGCCGGGCTAGCTAGTATATATATATAAATAAGTCGGGTTTTCCTTCCTGACGAATTAACTCCAGAACGCACAAACCGATTTCGAAAATTTTGCATTCGTTGGAAAGGTCTCAAGCTCCGCAAGGTTTATAGCTAAGAAAATTAATGGTGCATGGCATCGCGCCCTAATGCAATTTGCTGGAACTTCATGCACCGTAATTAAAAATTCGAGTGATAAAAATAATCAATAACTGTTTTAAATAATTTCAAATAGATTATCTTTTATATATAATAATAAGTCGGGTTTTCCTTCCTGACGAATGAACTCCAGAACGCACGAACCGATTTCGACAATTTTGCATTCGTTGGAAAGGTGCATGGCATCGCGCCCTAATGCAAATTGCTGGAACTTCATGCACCGTAATTAAAAATTCGAGTAATAAAAATAATCAATAACTGTTTTAAATAATTTCAAATAGATTATCTTCTATATATTATATATAAAAATATGTCGGGTTTTCCTTCCAGACGAATTAACTCCAGAACGCACGAACCGATTTCGACAGTTTTGCATTCGTTGGAAAGGTCTCGGGCTCCGCAAGGTTTATAGCTAAGAAAATTAATGGTGCATGGCATCGTGCACCTAATGCAAATTGCTGGAACTTCATGCACCGTAATTATAAATCCGAGCAATAAAAATAATCAATAAGTGTTTTAAATAATTTGAAATATATTATCTTCTATATATATAAAAATAAGTCGGGTTTTCCTTCCTGACGAATTAACTCCAGAACGCACAAACCGATTGCGACAATTTTGCATTCGTTGGAAAGGTCTCGGTTCCGCAAGGTTTATAGCTAAGAAAATTAGTGTTGCATAGCATCGTGCCCTAATGCAAATTGCTGGAACTTCATGCACCGTAATTTTAAATCCGAGTAATAAAAATAATCAATAACTGTTTTAAATAATTTCAAATAGATTATCTTCTTCTTCTATATATATAAAAATAAGTGGGGTTTTCCTTCCTGACGAATTAACTCCAGAACGCACGAACCGATTGCGACAATTTTGCATTCGTTGGAAAGGTCTCAGGCTCCGCAAGGTTTATAGCTAAGAAAATTAATGGTGCATGGCATCGTGCACCTAATGCAAATTGCTGGAACTTAATGCACCGTAATTATAAATCCGAGTAATAAAAATAATCAATAACTGTTTTAAATAATTTGAAATATATTATCTTCTATATATATATATATATAAAAATAAGTCGGGTTTTCCTTCCTGACGAATTAACTCCAGAACGCACGAACCCATTGCGACAATTTTGCATTCGTTGGAATGGTCTCGGGCTCCGCAAGGTTTATAGCTAAGAAAATTAGTGTTGCATAGCATCGTGCCCTGATGCAAATTGCTGGAACTTCACGCACCGTAATTATAAATCCGAGTAATAAAAATAATCAATAACTGTTTTAAATAATTTGAAATATATTATCTTCTATATATATATAAAAATAAGTCGGGTTTTCCTTCCTGACGAATTAACTCCAGAACGCACGAACCGATTGCGACAATTTTGCATTCGTTGGAAAGGCCTCGGGCTCCGCAAGGTTTATAGCTAAAAAAATTAGTGTTGCATAGCATCGTGCCCTGATGCAAATTGCTGGAACTTCATGCACCGTAATTATAAATCCGAGTAATAAAAATAATCAATAACTGTTTTAAATAATTTCAAATAGATTATCTTCTATATATATAAAAATGGTCTACAGCGCAGCGCATCATATTTATTCTTAAGATAAAATAATATATCCTATTGTATATATGGAAGATACTATAGCAGTTCAGCTTCATATTGATGGAATTCCGATTTATAATAACTCTTTAATTCAAATATGGCAAATTGTTTTAATAGTTTACCACCGTAATTATGAAAGTAAATCTGCAACTGTCGTATTGTATTGTGGTGACTCCAAGTCTTATTTTGCAAAAAATTATCTCAAGGATCTTGTAAAAGAGGTTACCCATTAGAGTGTGTGCTTTCCAAATTTTGAAATTGTGAAGAAGACTTTGTTCAATATTTTTAACTTCCCGAAGGAGAAGTTTATGTTTTCATCAAAAAATCCGATTCGCTAATTTTATGTTTTCTCGACGTTTCAAGCCATTCTGAATCGAATGAGACCAAATTTGGAAAAAGTATGTGTGTGTGTGTGTGTGTGTGTGTGTGTGTGTATGTGTGTGTGTGCGTGTGCACCAACAGATTTTTTGCCGTAAATCGACGTTTTCTCGAAAACGGCTGGGTCGATTTCAAAAATTTAAAAGCCATTCGATGTATCTCGACGAGAACTATTGTTTGTCAGTTTTGTGCGACGATCGGCCAAGCCGTTTCTTTATAAATGGCAGAAAAGTGAAAAATTTTTCGTCTACGTTTTAGCCCGCAATTCTGAATCGATTTTGAAAATTCAAAAACCGTTCGAAAGATATTGGTTGGGAATCGTGCTGATTAGTTTTTGGTAGAGATCGGCCGGGCCGTTTTCTTGTAATAAAGTTTTTAAAAAAAAAATTTCGACGATTTTTATGATTATTTTTTTGACGATAGATACCATAGTCTTCTAGCTCATACTAAAATATTACGGCCCTACGACAACTGGTTCAGCTTTAAAAATTCGTCAAAGTTTGCAAAAATCAGTATGGTCTTTTTGGAATTTGTCAAAATTAGACTTTTGATCGACGTTTTCTCAAAAACGCCTGAACCGATTTTAGAAATTTAAAAGCCATTTGATGTATTTCGGTGAGGACTATCGTTTGTCAGTTTTGTGCAACGATCTGACAAGCCGTTTCTTTGTAATTCGAAAAAACTTTTCGTACATATTTAAGCTCATCCTACCGAACCGATTTTAAAAAATCAAAAACTGTTCGAAAGATATTAGTTGGGAATGATGCTGATTAATTTTAGGTGAAAATCTACCGAGCCGTTTTCTTGTAATTAACTGTTGAAAAAAAGTGTTAAATTTACGTCGACATTTAAGCTCATCCTACCGAACCGATTTTAAAAAATCAAAAACTGTTCGAAAGATATTAGTTGGGAATGATACTGATTAATTTTAGGTGAAAATCTACCGAGCCGTTTTCTTGTAATTAACTGTTGAAAAAAAGTGTTAAATTTTCGTCGACATTTAAGCTCATCCTACCGAACCGATTTTGAAAAATCAAAAACTGTTCGAAAGATATTAGTTGGGAATGATGCTGATTAATTTTAGGTGAAAATCTACCGAGCCGTTTTCTTGTAATTAACTGTTGAAAAAAGTGTTAAATTTTCGTCGACATTTAAGCTCATCCTACCGAACCGATTTTAAAATATCAAAAACTGTTCGAAAGATATTAGTTGGGAATGATGCTGATTAATTTTAGATGAAAATCTACCGAGCCGTTTTCTTGTAATTAACTGTTGAAAAAAAGTGTTAAATTTTCGTCGACATTTAAGCTCATCCTACCGAACCGATTTTGAAAAATCAAAAACTGTTCGAAAGATATTAGTTGGGAATGATGCTGATTAATTTTAGGTGAAAATCTACCGAGCCGTTTTCTTGTAATTAACTGTTGAAAAAAAGTGTTAAATTTTCGTCGACATTTAAGCTCATCCTACCGAACCGATTTTAAAATATCAAAAACTGGTCGAAAGATATTAGTTGGGAATGATGCTGATTAATTTTAGGTGAAAATCTACCGAGCCGTTTTCTTGTAATTAACTGTTGAAAAAAAGTGTTAAATTTTCGTCGACATTTAAGCTCATCCTACCGAACCGATTTTAAAATATCAAAAACTGTTCGAAAGATATTAGTTGGGAATGATGCTGATTAATTTTAGGTGAAAATCTACCGAGCCGTTTTCTTGTAATTAACTGTTGAAAAAAGTGTTAAATTTTCGTCGACATTTAAGCTCATCCTACCGAACCGATTTTAAAATATCAAAAACTGTTCGAAATATATTAGTTGGGAATGATGCTGATTAATTTTAGGTGAAAATCTACCGAGCCGTTTTCTTGTAATTAACTGTTAAAAAAAAATTAAGCCGTTTTTCATGGAACTTTTTTTGGCGATATACATCATGGTCTTATAGAACTTACTGTAATATTACGGCCTTACAACAAGTAGTTTAATTTTGAAAATTCGTCAAAGTTTGCTAAAATTATTATCGTTTTTTTTTAAAGTAGGATTAATGAAGTATATTATTTACACATTTTTTTTTGATTAAGTCGATTATTTACACATTTCGGGAAGTTCATGTAACTTGCCTCAAGGCTAAATACCAAACCAACTAGTTAAATTAACTTTTATTTAGAAGAAATCAGTGCATAATAATTCCGGGGAGCCTGGGAAAAAAATGAAAATGATTAAGTCTCAAAAGATGGAAGTGAGAACGATCAGTGCTCTTAAGAATAAATATGATGCGCTGCGCTGTAGACCCCGACAAATGTGGATTTATAGATGGTTGCTCTATATATTATTTCATATCGATTATTGAAACTCTACTTAATATGCAAGTATTTAATTTCACTGAATAGAAAAGATATGCTAGAGGTACATTGACTCTTAAAAGAACGGAAAACAAAAGAACGATGAGATTGTTAGTTATTAGTTAACTTAATGTAGTTTGTACAATTATGAATAGATGTCAGGAGGACGCCATAGATACAGGTAGAAAAATTGAGGGACGGTAATCTCCAAACAAATGTCTGTATCTGGGTTTTT
This sequence comes from Ctenocephalides felis, assembly GCF_003426905.1. NCBI lineage: Eukaryota > Metazoa > Arthropoda > Insecta > Siphonaptera > Pulicidae > Ctenocephalides > Ctenocephalides felis. The sequence goes on from NW_020539613.1 coordinate 69,097, forward strand.
AGTTGGAGATACACTCAATAGTAGCGCTCTTGAAATCAATGGAGTCAACAATGAAGTTTTTAAGCAAGTGCGAAACTAGTGAAAGTTATATTTATTTTGGAATAAATGAATGTACTAGAAAAAATAATATATCCTAATGTATATATGGAAGATACTATAGCAGTTCAGCTTCATATTGATGGAATTCCGATTTATAATAACTCTTTAATTCAAATATGGCAAATTGTTTTAATAGTTTACCGCCGTAATTATGAAAGTAAATCTGCAACTGTCGTATTGTATTGTGGTGACTCCAAATCTTATTAACTTCCCGAAGGAGAAGTTTATGTTTTCATCAAAAAATTCGATTCGCTAATTTTATGTATTCTCGACGTTTCAAGCCATTCTGAATCGAATGAGACCAAATTTGGAAAAAGTATGTGTGTGTGTGTGTGTGTGTGTGTGAACAGATTTTTTGCCGTAAATCGACGTTTTGTCCAAAAACGGCTGGACCGATTTCAAAAATTTAAAACCCATTTGATGTATCTCGATGAGGACTATCGACTCTGAGTTTTGTGCGGCGATCGGCCGGGCCGTTTCTTTGTAAATTGCAGAAAAGTGAAAAATTTTTCGTCCACGTTTTAGCCCGCAATTCTGAATCAATTCTGAAAATTCAAAAACCATTCGATAGATATTGGTTGGGAATCGTGCTGATTAGTTTTTGGTAAAGATCGGCCGGGCCGTTTTCTCGTAATAACGTTTTTTAAAAAAAAAATTCGACGATTTTTATGATTTTTTTTTGACGGTAGATACCATAGTTTTCTAGGTCATACTAAAATATTACGGCCCTGCGACAACTCGTTTAGCTTTAAAAATTCGTCAAAATTTGCAAAATATGGTATAGTTTTTTTGACATTTGTCAAAATTAGACTTTTGATCGACGTTTTCTCAAAAGCGCCTGAACCGATTTCAGAAATTTAAAAGCCATTTGATGTATTTCGGTGAGGACTATAGTTTGTCAGTTTTGTGCGACGATCTGCCAAGCCGTTTCTTTGTAATTTGAAAAAAAGTGTTAAACTTTTCGTCCACATTTAAGCTCATCCTACCGAACCAATTTCAAAAAATCAAAAACTGTTCGAAAGATATTAGTTGGGAATGATACTGATCAGTTTTAGGTGAAAATCTACCGAGCCGTTTTCTTGTAATTAACTGTTGAATGAAAAATTTAAGCCGATTTTTATGGAATTTTTTTAGCGATATATACCATGGTCTTATAGAACTTATTGAAATATTACGGCCTTACGACAAATAGTTTGATTTTAAAAATTCATCAAAGTTTGATAAAATGAGTAGCTCTTTTGACATTTGTTAAAATTAAAATTAGACTATTTACTTGGTATAATGATAGAGTACTTGGTCTTGAACATAGTAAACCATTAAAGTCCTGAAAACTGGTTCGATTATAAAAATTATTGATTTTGGAAAATTTGCTTTTAGAAAATACTCCGGGTCAAAGTATTCGTTCGTTTTCAATTATGTGTAATAAATCCACTCGGAATACTTTTAATGACTCATAAATTAATTTATTTTTTATTGATTAAGTCGATTATTTAAATATATCGGGAAGTTCATGTAACTTGCCTCAAGGCTAAATACCAAACCAACTAGTTTTGCAAAAAATTATCTCAAGGATCTTGTAAAAGAAGCAATTAGATACATTTCAGGAGGAATCATTATGAATGAAATTAAATATTTGTTCAAAACATTTGGTATTGTTGCTGACTCTCCAGCGAGAGCTTTTATTAAAGCAATAAAAAATCCAGGTGTTTTTTTTGCATGCGAAAGGTGTACTGTCGAAGGCATAACAAAAAATCGCAAGCGTGTTTATCTTAATACAAACTGTGATTTGCGTACGAAAGAATCATTTATATTATCAACATTATCAACCAAACATCATTTAGAGAATTTTAAAACTAAATTGTCAAAATTGAAAGGGTTTGATCCTATACATGATGTCGTTCTTGATTCTGTGCGTTTACTCTACCTTGGAGTAATGAAAAATATATTGGAAAAATTGTTAGTAATGTAAAAACATTATGCTCGGCAGAAAAAACCTGAAGTCATCCAGTTGAAGAATATTATGCAATCTTTATGACCGTTAACCGTTGAACCGTGCGGACGTGTTTTTTGAAGTGTCATAATGTCTCTGACACAGTTAAGTATTCCGGAATCGGATTCCAAAAAAACCTACAACTGCTGTGAAACAAAACCTTCTGCAAGTGTGGGTGTTTGTAAGAACTGTGGCAAAATTTACCATGTGAGTTGTGCCACAAGAAAAGGTTTCAAATTCATTGTTGGAAATTTGATACAGTGCTGTGAGGTTAGCAGTGAAGTGTCGAGTGACAAACATATGGATACTATTAACAACTTAAAACAAACAATTACCGACAAAAATACCATAATAGACGATAAAATGACAATAATAAAGGATAAAGAATACATAATTCAGAATCTTGAAGAAAAAATTAAGATGCTGCTATTATTAAAGCCAAATTAGAAGAACAAAGAAGTTTCGTCAGCTGCACCCAATATTGATAGTAATACTGAAAAAGTAGCATCTAAGAAGCCTAAACATAAATCTACCAATAAAAACAATGCTAATAAGGTCTCAAAAGAACAGGTGAGTGTTGCAGTAGCAACTGCTTAAAGGAATTAGACAAGCGTAGAAGCGAAACATTCCGAGATGCGGTTGCCAACACGGAGCTGCCTAATCAACCGACCCAAGCTGAACATCAATCAATTAAAGCAAATGACGATGGAAACTGAACTTTGGTCCAGAAAAAGAAGTCGCCGAAACGAAAAAACAAAGCCATAGAAGGAACAAATGTGAGCACTACACTCGCGGGAGTTGTGAGGAAGGCTCACTTGCATGTGTTTCGCCTGGCACCGGAAACATCGACGGAAACTCTAAAAAATTATTTAAATGAGAAAAACTTCAAAAATATTGAATGTGAGAAAATGGCTCCTAAACATCCGAAAACATATGCCTCTTTCAAGGTATCCGTTGCTGAGAGTGAATTGGAAAGAATAAAATCTCCGGATGTTTGGCCAAAAGCAATCTGTGTGGACCGTTATTTATTTCATCTGGGAGAAAAAACGAAGAAAAATTGTTAAACTGGTTTAACATATAATGTCCTTGAACATTCAATGTTTATCCAATAAAACGGAGGCCTTAACAAAAGTTGTCCATGACAATAAAATAAATTTTTTTTGTTTATGTGAACATTGGCTTGGCAACGAGCAAATCGACCTATATACGTGATTTTCGGCTAGTGAGCTCATTCTGCAGTAGTATACATATGCACGGAGGTGTTGCTATTTACTGGAGCTTCCCAATGAATGGAAATTTAAAAGCAGGAATTGTTTCAATGCGACTGTCAAAAAACATCCTATAGATCAACCTATTTATACAATAAATGAATTCTTTAATCTAAGTTAATTATTAATTGTCATTAGGTTAATCTTGAGTTGTTCATGAATATCACTGATATTACTATAGTTATATTATAATATTGTAATAAAAATAATAATTGTATTGACGTAAATTGTAAATATTGAATTTAAATAAAGTATCTATCTATCTATCTATCTATCTATAGCATTACATATTCCGGTTGAGTTTGAGAAAACTATATGATATTGACCAAGTTAGTAAATGGAAAGCCACTCAATTTCGATTTATTTTACTTTATATCGGACCAATTGTTTTCAAAGATGTGTTATCTCAAAACAAATATCGGCATTTCTTATTTTTATTTGTCGCGTGTATGATTTTAAATGATGATTTGAATGCAGTAAAATGCGTTGAATACGCTCAATATCAACTGAAACTATATAGTTTTAACTATAACTTTTGTTGATTATACATATATATATAATATATATATATATATATATATATATATATATATATCTTGATAGTTTTTTCGACGTTGAAACATATTTCAAAGTAACTAGCAGCCCATTCGTCGAAATAAAAAAGGTATACGTTTCGACACAAGATGCGTGTCATCATTCAGCAACTACAACAATTTGAAAATTTTATTAACTAATATAAACAACAATATAGATTAATTATAGCATAGAGAAACATTATACACACCACAGGACAAAAACACTCAACAAAAATTTATTTTAAAAAAATTAAACTTAATAACATATTAGAGAAAAACATTTTTTTAGAAAAAATTATGAATAACTAGAAGATTTGAAAACTAATTTGACTAAAAGTTATGAAATGCATATTGTGAAGCGAGAAACACGCCCATACCGAGCATCCAGACTCGACTGAATTATTTCAATAGGCGTATTGATAGGAATGGGAGGGGACGCATCAAGGACAGATTCTCGAGACACGAAAACGCCTCGAACACAGTGCTTTAACTGGAATTGATCAAAAGGAAACAGCAAACCATGTAAAAGTTAGAACGAGAAAAAACAATATTGTAAAAAATAATATAAAAGAGATAAGCAAATTAATTTTTTGTTTTTTTAATAAAATCAATAACAATCTGGTAACTATCATGTAAAAGGTGGGATGAATTGCGTTTATTAACACAAGAGGAGGAATTTAAAGAAATAAAAAAGGATTCAGCAAATTTTCTAAGGTCACTATTTTTTTCGATATAAAGGATAACCGGATGTGAAGTGTTAAAAGTGTGATTGAGATTGAGCATATGATCTGAAAACATCGTTTTGAATTGGTTTGGATTTTTTGAATTATAAATATGTTGATTAACTCTCTTATAAATATACTGGGAACTTTCTCCAATATAACACATGTTGCAATCATTGCAATCCAACCTGTAAACAGAATCGGTGACCCTATCAGACGGGGTTCCAGACTTAAGAACCGAAAAAAGGCAATTTAACGTATTATCAAAACTAAAAACTAATCGGAATCCTTCTGAAGAAAATAACTTTTTTAAAAAATATGAAAAATTGCTTAAAAAAGGTAAACAGATAGTTCCTTTGTATTGGGCGGAAGAGGAAGCTATTGAATTGAACAAGAGGTTGAAATTGAATTATTAGAATTCGTTTGTAAATAAATTAATCTATTATTAATGATGTTGTTGACCAAGTGCGAAGGGTAACTATTGTCTTTGAGAACGGAACGAATAAGAGTCAAATTTTTTTCCAAAACATGCTGTTACTTAGTAAAATAGCCCTGTCTATAAGAGAGATAATGACAGAAATTTTAATGGAACGCGAATGAAAAGACAAATAATTTAAATATCTTCCTGACCACGTTGGTTTCTGATACCAATCAGTCAGGACAGAATTATTTACTTTATTTTTAGTAATTCTTAAGTCTAAAAAACTAATAGAGTCATCCGACTCAATCTCACAGGTGAACTGCAAATGTTTGTTAAAAGAATTAAAAGAGTCTAATGTGTCTACAATCTGAGAATCGTCAAGGCACAACAGAACGTCATTAACATATCTATAATAAAGGTGAAATGGAACAGAAAGATTAGATAAAACAAAATTTTCTAAAATTTGTAGTGCTAAATCAGCCACAGGGGGGCTAATACTAGACCCCATGGGTAAACCAAAAATCTGCGAATAAAATTGATCATCAAAACAAAAGTAAGTGTTAACAAAAATGAAATTTAAAATCGTCTTAAACCAAACCAAGTCAATCGAAGTGTGTGGTTGGATATCATTCCAGCGAGCAGAAACAGCTTCTAAAGCCAAATCCCAAGGAATGTTCGTGAAAAGGGAGATGACATCAAAACTAACAAAGGAAGAATTGGAAGGAATTGTAAAAAACTTTAAATTTTTTACTAAATCAAAAGAATTGGAAACATTAAATTTAGATAAAACAGTAACCTTAGAGAGAATGGAGCTGATATGTTTGGAGAGTTTACTTAAGGGAGAATTCAAATCGGAAACTATAGGTCTGAGAGGTAAATTAGGTTTGTGAATTTTAGGAAGACAATACAACTTGGGAAAACTGGGATGAAAAACTTTTAAAGAAAAACCTAATGATTTGGAGATTTGTTTTTTTGTAATTAAATTGCCAATGAGTTTGTGCGTTTGTCTGTTTAAATGATCGGTGGGGTCGTTAGTTAAAGGTTTATAAAAAGTTTCGTCGTTTAATAAATCATAAGTTTTTGAAAAATAATCCGACCTATCCAAAACCACAGTAAGATTGCCCTTATCAGCTCTGGTAACTAAGATATCTGGATTATTCCTCAAAAACTTTTTGCACAATTTTAAATCTCTAACAATTTCTGACTGTAAAGGAAGGGAACTAAATTTTGAATTATTATTTTTGATGAAAGATAAAAGTTTGTTACAACACAAAGATCTAAATTTTGTTTCTTTATCTGGGTTATTCAATTTTTTTAAACCAAACTCCAAATTACTAAGTTATACCTTTATAAAATAAAATTTGATTTGAGAGGCGGAAGAGAAAATTAGGACCAAGGGCAAAAATGTACTTCAAGTTTGAGGGGATAAGAGTGTTGGAATAGTTTTTGAGCCATTATCTTGAACATTTTGAAAATTTTATTAACTAAATTAAACAACAAATAGATTAATTATAGCATAGAGAAACATTATACACACCACAGGACAAAAACACTCAACAAAATTTATTTTAAAAAATTAAACTTAATAACATATTAGAGAAAAACATTTTTTTAGAAAAAAATATGAATAACTAAAAGATTTGAAAACTAATTTGACTAAAAGTTATGAAATACATAATTGTGAAGCGAGAAACACGCCCATACCAAGCATCCAGACTCGACTCAGTCGTTTAGTTTCATTAGAGAGTACGCAAAGGATGATTAAAGCATCATTTGATGCAATTTATAAATATATCAGTAGCTTTAGTGAGGGCGACAACATTAAAAAGTTATCGGTGCGTAAACAAAAACTAGTTGAGAGAAGTCACGATGGGGCGAAAATTATGTACAGTACCTTAAGTACTCAGAGCTATATTTTCATATGATGTCGGAAATAGAAACAATAATTGACCGACATCAGAAACCTATTGCGAAAGGTGCTCACACTTCGATAGATGTGAAATTGCCCGATATCATATTACATAAATTCAATGGGGAATATAATGAATGGACAGCCTTTATAGATATTTTCAATAGTTTAATTTACAATAACTCCAAATTAGCACCTGTACAAAAAATTGCACTATTCAAGAGGCGCACTCACAAATTCAGCTTCAAACTTAATCTCCACAATCAGTGTACTAATGAGAACTATGATATAGCTTATGACCTCATAGTTAAAACTTATAACAATAAATTTTGATAATGAATTCGCACTTACTGAGTATAGACAATATTCCAGCTATTAATAAAGGAAGTTTTGAAAATCTGATGACCCTTCTAAATAGTGCAAGACAACAGATACAGTCATTAAAGGTCATATAAAACCTGCCGAACATTGGGATGTAATTTTGCTGTTCATGCTGAGTAGGAAACTTGATAAAGGGACGAAGGTTGCCTGGAATCTATGTAGAACGTCAGGGCAGTTACCATCTTTAGTGGAATTTTTTACTTTTTTGGAACTTCGGGTAACTGCTTTGGAACATTCTTGTAGTTCAGACAGCAAACCAGCGTCAACAAAGAGTGTTCATACCATTGTCAAGAGGCCTACACAGTCATGTAGTCTTTGTAAAAGGGAGGATCATGCCTTATATAAGTGTCCCAATTTTAAATCATTAGATATAGTAGCTAGAAAGAGCTTTATTAATTAACATGGGATATGTATCCGTTGTTTGGCAGCTCGACACAGTGTGGCTAAGTGCAAATTCAGATACACCTGTGGAAAATGCAAAGCCTCTCACAATACCTTGCTGCATGAGGACCCTGAGCCTGTGCCCAGTACTTCTCAAAGTAGCACGGTTTGTATGGCTAGCAACACAGGTGTACAGACCATGTTATCAACTGTTTCGCTTACTGTCATTGACGCGGGGGGAGCACAACATACGGTGAGAGCACTTTTAGACAGTGAGTCTCAGATAAATTTAATAACTAATTCTCTTTTGGCGAAACTGAAATGTTCCATTAATTCAGAGGTACATAGACTGAGCGTTTTGCAAGGCCAAAGCTTTTTGTGCAATAAGGCAGCAAAATTGACTGTCAAATCTAGGATAGGAGCGTTCTCTAGAAACATCAATTGTGTGGTTGTGGATAGAATTACGCATGCATTACCATCTGTATTTATAGATTATGAAGGCCGGAAGATTCCTGACAATGTCTCGTTGGCAGATCCGTCATTCAATGTGCCTGGCAACGTGGATATGCTGATAGGAGTCGAATTATATTTGATGTTTTGCAGCAAGGATGTATTAGGCTAGGAAATCATCTTCCTATTTGAAGGAAAAGCTTTTCGGATGGTTGATTTCTGGTGTCTTTAAGGCAGAACTTCGAGAGGTAATGTACACGTTGGTCTTATTTCTAATGAGGATCTTCACAATAGTTGGGCGAAGTTTTGGCAGTTAGAAGAAACTTCTTCGAACAATGCTATGTTCAGATAAGCAGTGTGAAGATCATTTAATGTTACACGCCTTGAAAATGGCCAATTTGAGGTGGCCTTGCCGTTTGTGGAGGACCAGGTCGAAAAGCTTGGATCATCATTTGTTACTGCAAAACATAGATTCTTGAATTTAGAGAGGCGATTTGCTAGGGATGTCAGCTTGTTTGAAGCATACTCCTAATTTGTAACAGAGTATATTGATTTAGGTCATGCTGGGCAATTGTGTTAACTCCGGAGAAAGCTGTCGGGAGTGATTATTATTTTCTGCCTCACCATCCAGTGGTGAAAGATGTTTGATGCTTCAGTAAAGTCATCTACAGGTATCTCGCTGGATAACATCTTACACACTGGACCAAAATTACGTTATCACAGGGCGAACACAAGTCAAAACTAAGGTTGGAAAACCGTCCCTGAAAGGGTGTTAATTAAAATTTTTTATACTACAATTTATGCCCGTAGCAAATGATTTGATATGTAATAAACCTTATTTTATAAAAACTTAAAAATGATGTAAGGGTTTCATACCCCTGGCACATTGCAGCAGGTTGTGTAAACCTGACGGGTACCGTTGAGGACCGAGTATAAAACCTGCGCAATGGGCATCGACGGGATTATTGAGTACAGTCGTCGACTGCAGTTCGATATGGTAATTACCGAAACAATTTGTAAATTTACCTTAATAAAAGAATAGTAATAAACAAGAAAGTGTAACTAATGGCTATGCAAGAGAAACAAAATTTATTGAGGACTAAATTGGATCGCAAAGAATTTCAAGGCAACAAATTCAGAAAAAAATACTCGACACCGTTTTGTACAATCTGTCAAATAAAGGGTCATTCAATGTCAAACTGTCGGCGAAGAACCATGTTCAACGCAAATGACCAGGTTGAGGAACCCCAAACTGACAGACGAAGCTATGTTTGACGCAGCAATCCAGCACAACCCAGTTCGAGATCATCGTCGACAAATCGCGCGTCTACCGATAATAATCCAAAAACGAGCAGGCGCCAGGTATGTCAAAAATCAAGGACACACCTGTGTAAATAATTATAAAGTAAATACTGTGGCATTAAGAAAATTTATAAATAGAAACCTAGTTGGCTTAAGGGTAAATAATAAAAAATGCAATCAATGTCAATTATTAAATATAACAAATGTATCTTTAGTAGTACAGCTTCTGACAAAGTGTCGAGGTTAAAAGGTATTACTTGTAAACACGTGTATACCCAAGGCTCGGTATTGCTATAATTTAAACTTGGCGATGTTGAGTTCGAGCACAAGTTTACCGTAATATCTGACAGTATTGACATTGATGCAGACGGTATAATGGGATTGAACTTTCTTTTAAAACACAAAGCCCAACTTGATTTTTGCACTAATACGTTTACGATGACGAACAATAACAAACTAATTACAGTTCCACTGGGCGATACAATAAATATTAATACAACGCAACGTTTTGATGACTCTACTGAAACCGCGCCGACATCTCGCATGGATAAGCGCATTGTAAACAAACAAAAATCTGAGCGCAGAAAAATGAAAAAATTTAAATCGGTAAATTATTCGAAAAAAATTAGTGAGAAAAATAAATTATCAAAGACAGCTACCATAAGGAGCACAGTTAGCAGTACTGAAATTCTAGACTCTAGAGTATCCTAACGCTTTTGTGACTCCTGTTTTGTTAAAACTATAAAGAATCAAAATAGGGTAGTAAAACCCAATAATAGTCATCGTAGGGCTAGTGAACCCACGATTGACATTCATCGTTGAAATTGATAGTGAATAGAAAATATAAATTGATGAATTAATGATACTTCGAATACTCATGTAATCCTCCCAGGACAGAAACGACAGTTTCCTTTACGATCGATAGAGTACGTAAACTAGAGGGAGTTTATGTTGCCAATTGTATTTTAAAACTTTCTAATAAAAGACTGTTTATTCAAATAATAAACACTAAAGATAAAGAAGTAACAATTATTGATAATTATTTTTACCGACTCTGTATCCGCTTGACGATTATCAAATATTAAAACTAAATAAGAGTAATAATGTGAATTACGATTATGAACGAATAAAAAGGGTAAATTGTATTAGAACCGATCACATGAACTATGAGGAAAAGGAATCAATATTAAAAATTTGTGAAGACTTCTACGATTTATTTTATCTGGAGGGTGATAAACTAACTTGTACTAATTCAATAAAGCATGCTGTTACGACTAATGATGCAAAACCTATTTATATAAATCAATATAGGCTTCCTCAGGCCCAGCAGATTGAAATTAAAAGGCAAGTGGATGATAGCTCAAAAAACGATATAATTGAAGCTTCCGACAGCCCATAAAATTTTCCGCTTCTGGTCGTTGCAAAGAAGCAAGATATAGATGGTAACAGGAGATGGTGCGTCTGTGTCGACTTTAGGAAACTGAATGAAATTACAGTCAGCCACACTTATCCTCTGCCAAATGTGGCCAAAATCTTGGATCAACTAGGAATTCTAGTTTTTTTTCCACTCTAGATTTAGCTAGCGGATTCCATTAGGTAGAATTAGACGAGAAGGATTGGACGAAGATAGCCTTCACAGTTATAGGGAAAAAGTTTCAATACAAGCGTATGCCATTTGGTCTTAAAAATGCTCCTAGCGGGTTACAGAGGTTAACTAACCTGGTTTTGGCCGGTGTTGAAGGACTCAAAAGATTAGTATACATGGATGATATTAACATTTATGGTAACAGCCAATAAAATGTGAGTTTCTGAGGCGTGAGTTAACGTATCTTGGGCATGTTATATCAGAAAAAGGCGACACCGCCCCATCCTGAAAAGGTAACGGCTGTCCAAAACTTTCCTGCTCCTAGAAACCCAGAGAGAAACAAGATTTAGTCGGTTATTATAGGAAATTTATAAAAGATTTTGCAAAAATTGCAAATCCATTGAATGTATTATTAAGAAAAAATGAGGCATGGAAATGGGGTCCTCGAGAAAAAATATCATTCAATACTCTCTAGAGTGCAATTTCTAGTGCACCCATACTAGGTACAGTATCCTGATTTCGAAAAACCATTCATCTTGAAAACCGATGCTAGCGGCGAGGCAGTTGGAGCCATGGCCTGTAATCTCCGAACAAAAGTTTGTAGCTCGGTTTTAGTTAGAGCTGCTCTCCCTAGATGCGCTCTTGCAGCGATTTGACACTCATCGGGTAAGAATTTCAACGCAATCAAACAATTTCGAGAACGTTTGTCATTTTCATGAGTGTCGTTGTCGTAGATGAGTCGTTGTATTCATTTGAGTTTATCAGTGATTAGGTGATTGGTTTGCAAGCAATATGTCAAAGTGTTATGTTCCAGGGTGCACTAATACTAAAAAAAATGCAAAATTGCATGTATTTGCAGCGAGAAATGACAAAGTACGTATTAGGAATAAAATAACCAAACATTAATTACAAATAAATATTGTTTTGGATGTTGTGTAGATGTTTGCTATTTGGCTGGAAAGAACAAAATAATCCTGATCTAGAGAAATTAACACCTTTGCGTTGCAATAGGTCTCGGTTCGTGTGTGACGCACATTTTGCAAGTATATGCAAAAGAAATATAACAGGCACTACACTAAAACCTAATGCATTGCCTACATTAAACATGTCAGGTAGGCGATTCAATATAATATAATTTTCGCAACAACATTTTTACACTAATGTTTTCTTATTTAGGTTTCAGTGGAGATCCATATGCAGAACAAAACTGCCTTCTAGATAGAAACACATACCGTAATATATTTTACATATACTCTTGAAATGAATTATAATGAGTTTACTTAAAAATATCCTTATGTAGAACTAGGTGTTTCAATACGCAAGAGTGAGGATATGGCATAAACATTTTTGAAGGTTTCGGGTATTGCATGCATGAATGACATGGGCAGCCAAAGCAATTCACTTATCATTACATAAGCTTTAATCGATTTGTATTGTTCTAATATAAAATTTCATTGTAGCTTCCTTGGACCCTACAATAGTAGAGACACAAGGAATGTTTGAGCCATCTTGTAGCAAGAAAGTCGAAACTAAAGAAAAAACCGTCCCTGAAAGGTGTGTTATTTAAAATTTTTATCCTACAATTTATGTTCGTAGCAAATGATTCTTGGACAACATTATTCATTCTTACACTTTAAAAACTGCGCGCTTCGTGCGTACTGTTAGCATGTTGGTAACGTGTATATCAATCGCACTGTTCGCGTTTGACATAACCTGTCGCAACTGTACATAGAAACTAATAAGATACACTCTCTTACATTATATACCTATCTATTGAATATATACTATTAACAAGCCATCCAGTGTTTTAATTTACCATAATTTGGTCTTTCTCACGGATATTCACCAGTGCAAGTATTATTTTTGAGATTTTTATACACTGTGGTGAGAGAAAAGTTTTTACATATCTAGTATTTTATCGGCGTGTATTGTTGGTTACGCATGCGGCATTAGAAGTGATCTAAGCCGTTCGTAAACAACATGGAGAGCATAATAATTTATCGACACGGCCAAGCAGTTGAAATCGTGACTTTAGAAGATCTGGGGTTCCGGACTTTGAGGTTAGGCTTCACATCGCTGTCCAAGTGAAATTCTTGTATTGGACCACGCTGTTCAGATCGACGAGTTCGTAAAAATTGGCAAATCTCCACACTATTTGGGGAGGATATCGAGGCTAAATCACACGTGGAGATTGGATCAAGATTATTATTGACTCGTGTAATACATACACGAGGGCGTGAGTCATTAATTAAACTTATTGTTCACTTATAAATATAAAAGTGAAAGACTGTTGCTGTATTGCTGACTGGTTGTACTAACACAGGAGTCGCAGATCACTCATCAGTCACCTAGTTAGATCATATTAAGTCTTTTAATTTCTGTTTAATCTTACCGTAAGGCATACATTATTTATAGTAAACTAAGGTATTTTGTCACGGTTTGTTTGTGATTGTAAATTTGCAATATTTTTGTAGTTAAATAATAATTGTGCATAATGATATTAAAGCGTTATTTGATGCAATTCACAAATTCATAGCAGAACTCCGTGAGGGTGATAATATTAAGGCACTTTCAGTTCGAAAGCAGAAAACTTGTGGAACGATGCCATAGTTGGGATGAGACATATGTACAGCTTGATAGCATTTCCCCAGGTGTGTACACTACAGAATATTTAAGGTACTCTGATTTATATTTCGATATGATGGCGAATATTGAAACTATTATTGACGCCATCAAAAACCGGCTATAAAATCATCTAACACTTCGATAGATGTGAAATTGCCAGATATTGTGTTACCTAAATTAGGAACTGAGCATAAGCCCAGCACTTATAGTAGCACAATATATATGGCCAATATTTCTGCAGACTTTGTTATCAACGGTTTCTCTGTTGTTATTGACTCGGATGGAACCCAACATAAGGTACGGGCTTTGCTTGATAGTGGCTCGCAAATTAATTTAATAAAACTTCTTTACTTGCTAAGTTAAAATGTCCGGTCAGCTCGTCATTTCATAAGTTAAGCATGTTACAGGAGCAGAGTGCGCTTTGTGATAAGTCTGTCAAGCTGACTATAAAGTCAAGGGTAGGAGTCTTTGCGCGCACTATCAATTGTGTGGGCCAGAATTAAACAATTATTACCGTCTGCTTATATATAGTATGATGGCTGGAAGATGCCAGACCATGTTTCGCTAGCAGACCCATGTTTAACGTTCCAGGTGTAGTTGACATGCTGATTGCAGTGGAACTATATTTTGAAGTTTTACAGCAGGGGTGCATTCGCTTAGGAAATCATCTTCTCATTCTTAGGAAAAGTTGCTTCGGGAGGCTGATTTCTGGTGTATACACATCAGAAATGCAGAGCCGTGCACATGTTGGCTTCATATCCAATGGAGATCTTTATAATAGTTTGACAAAGTTCTGGCAGTTAGAGGAGGTATCCTCTTATTATACAATAACTGGGTCAGACAAAGCACGTGAGGATCATTTCGTTGCAAATGTAGCTAGGCTTGAGAATGGGCAGTCTGACGTGGCTTTGCCATTTTTAGATAACCATATAGATAAGCTTGGGTCGTCATTCGCTGTTACTAAATATAGATTTTTGAACCTGGAGAGGCGGTTTGCCAGGGATAGTACCTTGTTCACAGCCTGCTCCAATTTTATTAAAGCTTACATCGACTTAGATCATGCTGAGGAGATGATGCTGACACAGGAGAAAGCTGCTAAGAATAAGTACTATTTCTTGCCGCATCATCCAGTGGTCAAAGATATAATTTTGACAAAATTAGTGTAGTGTTTGACGCATCGGTCAAGTCAACTTCAGGCATCTCTTTAAATAATATTCTGCACACAAGACGAAGCTGCAACAGGATTTATTTTCTATTCTAGTTCGCTTTAGGTGTCATCAATTTATTTTGTGGCAGATATTATAAAAACGTATCGGCAAATAATAGTAGGGTGGTTGCACATTGCTTTCGGTGGTTCAAAAT
>NW_020539614.1:0-18901 GCF_003426905.1 Ctenocephalides felis
TATGCAAGTATTTAATTTCACTGAATAGAAAAGATATGCTAGAGGTACATTGACTCTTAAAAGAACGGAAAACAAAAAGAACGATGAGATTGTTAGTTATTAGTTAACTTAATGTAGTTTGTACAATATGAATAGATGTCAGGAGACGCCATAGACATAGATAAGGTAGAAAAATTGAGGGACGGTAATCTCCAAACAAATGTCTGTATCTGGGTTTTTAGTTGGAGATACACTCAATAGTAGCGCTCTTGAAATCAATGGAGTCAACAATGAAGTTTTTTAAGCAAGTGCGAAACTAGTGAAAGTTATATTTATTTGGAATAAATGAATGTACTAGAAAAATAATATATCCTAATGTATATATGGAAGATACTATAGCAGTTTGAGCTTCATATGATGGAATTCGTTTATAATAACTCTTTAATTCAATATGGCAAATTGTTTTAATAGTTTACCACCGTAATTATGAAAGTAAATCTGCACTGTCGTATTGTATTGTGGTGACTCCAAATCTTATTAACTTCCCGAAGGAGAAGTTTATGTTTTCATCAAAAAAATTCGATTCGCTAATTTTATGTTTTCTCGACGTTTCAAGCCATTCTGAATCGAATGAGACCAAATTTGGAAAAAGTATGTGTGTGTGTGTGTGTGTGTGTTGTGAACAGATTTTTTGCCGTAAATCGACGTTTGTCCAAAAACGGCTGGACCGATTTCAAAAATTAAAACCCATTTGATGTATCTCGATGAGGACTATCGACTCTGAGTTTTGTGCGGCGATCGGCCGCCGTTTCTTTGTAAATTGCAGAAAGTGAAAAATTTTTCGTCCACGTTTTAGCCCGCAATTCTGAATCAATTCTGAAAATTCAAAAACCATTCGATAGATATTGGTGGGAATCGTGCTGATTAGTTTTGGTAAAGATCGGCGGGCCGTTTTCTCGTAATAACGTTTTTTAAAAAAAAAAATTCGACGATTTTTATGATTTTTTTTTGACGTAGATACCATAGTTTTCTAGGTCATACTAAAATATTACGGCCCTGCGACAACTCGTTTAGCTTTAAAATTCGTCAAAATTTGCAAAATATGGTATAGTTTTTTTGACATTTGTCAAAATTAGACTTTTGATCGACGTTTTCTCAAAAGCGCCTGAACCGATTTCAGAAATTTAAAACCATTTGATGTATTTCGGTGAGGACTATAGTTTGTCAGTTTTGTGCGACGATCTGCCAAGCCGTTTCTTTGTAATTTGAAAAAAGTGTTAAACTTTTCGTCCACATTTAAGCTCATCCTACCGAACCAATTTCAAAAATCAAAAAAATCAAAAACTGTTCGAAAGATATTAGTTGGGAATGATACTGATCAGTTTTAGGTGAAAATCTACCGAGCCGTTTTCTTGTAATTAACTGTTGAATGAAAAATTTAAGCCGATTTTATGGAATTTTTTTAGCGATATATACCATGGTCTTATAGAACTTATTGAAATATTACGGCCTTACGACAAATAGTTTGATTTTAAAAATTCATCAAAGTTTGATAAAATGAGTAGCTCTTTTGACATTTGTTAAAATTAAAATTAGACTATTTACTTGGTATAATGATAGAGTACTTGGTCTTGAACATAGTAAACCATAAAGTCCTGAAAACTGGTTCGATTATAAAATTATTGATTTTGGAAAATTTGCTTTTAGAAAATACTCCGGGTCAAAGTATTCGTTCGTTTTCAATTATGTGTAATAAATCCACTCGGAATACTTTTAATGACTCATAAATTAATTTATTTTTTATTGATTAAGTCGATTATTTAAATATATCGGGAAGTTCATGTAACTTGCCTCAAGGCTAAATACCAAACCAACTAGTTTTGCAAAAAATTATCTCAAGGATCTTGTAAAAGAAGCAATTAGATACATTTCAGGAGGAATCATTATGAATGAAATTAAATATTTGTTCAAAACATTTGGTATTGTTGCTGACTCTCCAGCGAGAGCTTTTATTAAAGCAATAAAAAATCCAGGTGTTTTTTTTGCATGCGAAAGGTGTACTGTCGAAGGCATAACAAAAAATCGCAAGCGTGTTTATCTTAATACAAACTGTGATTTGCGTACGAAAGAATCATTTATATTATCAACATTATCAACCAAACATCATTTAGAGAATTTTAAAACTAAATTGTCAAAATTGAAAGGGTTTGATCCTATACATGATGTCGTTCTTGATTCTGTGCGTTTACTCTACCTTGGAGTAATGAAAAATATATTGGAAAAATTGTTAGTAATGTAAAAACATTATGCTCGCAGAAAAAAACCTGAAGTCATCCAGTTGAAGAATATTATGCAATCTTTATGACCGTTAACCGTTGAACCGTGCGGACGTGTTTTTTGAAGTGTCGTAATGTCTCTGACACAGTTAAGTATTCCGGAATCGGATTCCAAAAAAACCTACAACTGCTGTGAAACAAAACCTTCTGCAAGTGTGGGTGTTTGTAAGAACTGTGGCAAAATTTACCATGTGAGTTGTGCCACAAGAAAAGGTTTCAAATTCATTGTTGGAAATTTGATACAGTGCTGTGAGGTTAGCAGTGAAGTGTCGAGTGACAAACATATGGATACTATTAACAACTTAAAACAAACAATTACCGACAAAATACCATAATAGACGATAAAATGACAATAATAAAGGATAAAGAATACATAATTCAGAATCTTGAAGAAAAAATTAAGATGCTGCTATTATTAAAGCCAAATTAGAAGAACAAAGAAGTTTCGTCAGCTGCACCCAATATTGATAGTAATACTGAAAAGTAGCATCTAAGAAGCCTAAACATAAATCTACCAATAAAAACAATGCTAATAAGGTCTCAAAAGAACAGGTGAGTGTTGCAGTAGCAACTGCTTAAAGGAATTAGACAAGCGTAGAAGCGAAACATTCCGAGATGCGGTTGCCAACACGGAGCTGCCTAATCAACCGACCCAAGCTGAACATCAATCAATTAAAGCAAATGACGATGGAAACTGAACTTTGGTCCAGAAAAAGAAGTCGCCGAAACGAAAAAACAAAGCCATAGAAGGAACAAATGTGAGCACTACACTCGCGGGAGTTGTGAGGAAGGCTCACTTGCATGTGTTTCGCCTGGCACCGGAAACATCGACGGAAACTCTAAAAAATTATTTAAATGAGAAAAACTTCAAAAATATTGAATGTGAGAAAATGGCTCCTAAACATCCGAAAACATATGCCTCTTTCAAGGTATCCGTTGCTGAGAGTGAATTGGAAAGAATAAAATCTCCGGATGTTTGGCCAAAAGCAATCTGTGTGGACCGTTATTTATTTCATCTGGGAGAAAAAACGAAGAAAAATTGTTAAACTGGTTTAACATATAATGTCCTTGAACATTCAATGTTTATCCAATAAAACGGAGGCCTTAACAAAAGTTGTCCATGACAATAAAATAAATTTTTTTTGTTTATGTGAACATTGGCTTGGCAACGAGCAAATCGACCTATATACGTGATTTTCGGCTAGTGAGCTCATTCTGCAGTAGTATACATATGCACGGAGGTGTTGCTATTTACTGGAGCTTCCCAATGAATGGAAATTTAAAAGCAGGAATTGTTTCAATGCGACTGTCAAAAAACATCCTATAGATCAACCTATTTATACAATAAATGAATTCTTTAATCTAAGTTAATTATTAATTGTCATTAGGTTAATCTTGAGTTGTTCATGAATATCACTGATATTACTATAGTTATATTATAATATTGTATAAAATAATAATTGTATTGACGTAAATTGTAAATATTGAATTTAAATAAAGTATCTATCTATCTATCTATCTATCTATAGCATTACATATTCCGGTTGAGTTTGAGAAAATATATGATATTGACCAAGTTAGTAAATGGAAAGCCACTCAATTTCGATTTATTTTACTTTATATCGGACCAATTGTTTTCAAAGATGTGTTATCTCAAAACAAATATCGGCATTTCTTATTTTTATTTGTCGCGTGTATGATTTTAAATGATGATTTGAATGCAGTAAAATGCGTTGAATACGCTCAAGATCAACTGAAACTATATAGTTTTAACTTTAACTTTTGTTGATTATACATATATATATATATATATATATATATATATATATATATATATATATATATATCTTGATAGTTTTTTCGACGTTGAAACATATTTCAAAGTAACTAGCAGCCCATTCGTCGAAATAAAAAAGGTATACGTTTCGACACAAGATGCGTGTCATCATTCAGCAACTACAACAATTTGAAAATTTTATTAACTAATATAAACAACAATATAGATTAATTATAGCATAGAGAAACATTATACACACCACAGGACAAAAACACTCAACAAAAATTTATTTTAAAAAATTAAACTTAATAACATATTAGAGAAAAACATTTTTTTAGAAAAAATTATGAATAACTAAAAGATTTGAAAACTAATTTGACTAAAAGTTATGAAATGCATATTGTGAAGCGAGAAACACGCCCATACCGAGCATCCAGACTCGACTGAATTATTTCAATAGGCGTATTGATAGGAATGGGAGGGGACGCATCAAGGACAGATTCTCGAGACACGAAAACGCTTCGAACACAGTGCTTTAACTGGAATTGATCAAAAGGAAACAGCAAACCATGTAAAAGTTAGAACAAGAAAAAGCAATATTGTAAAAAATAATATAAAAGAGATAAGCAAATTAACTTTCTGTTTTTTTAATAAAATCAATAACAATCTGGTAACTATCATGTAAAAGGTGGGATGAATTGCGTTTATTAACACAAGAGGAGGAATTTAAAGAAATAAAAAAGGATTCAGCAAATTTTCTAAGGTCACTATTTTTTTCGATATAAAGGATAACCGGATGTGAAGTGTTAAAAGTGTGATTGAGATTGAGCATATGATCTGAAAACATCGTTTTGAATTGGTTTGGATTTTTTGAATTATAAATATGTTGATTAACTCTCTTATAAATATACTGGGAACTTTCTCCAATATAACACATGTTGCAATCATTGCAATCCAACCTGTAAACAGAATCGGTGACCCTATCAGACGGGGTTCCAGACTTAAGAACCGAAAAAAGGCAATTTAACGTATTATCAAAACTAAAAACTAATCGGAATCCTTCTGAAGAAAATAACTTTTTTAAAAAATATGAAAAATTGCTTAAAAAAGGTAAACAGATAGTTCCTTTGTATTGGGCGGAAGAGGAAGCTATTGAATTTGAACAAGAGGTTGAAATTGAATTATTAGAATTCGTTTGTAAATAAATTAATCTATTATTAATGATGTTGTTGACCAAGTGCGAAGGGTAACTATTGTCTTTGAGAACGGAACGAATAAGAGTCAAATTTTTTTCCCAAAACATGCTGTTACTTAGTAAAATAGCCCTGTCTATAAGAGAGATAATGACAGAAATTTTAATGGAACGCGAATGAAAAGACAAATAATTTAAATATCTTCCTGACCACGTTGGTTTCTGATACCAATCAGTCAGGACAGAATTATTTACTTTATTTTTAGTAATTCTTAAGTCTAAAAAACTAATAGAGTCATCCGACTCAATCTCACAGGTGAACTGCAAATGTTTGTTAAAAGAATTAAAAGAGTCTAATGTGTCTACAATCTGAGAATCGTCAAGGCACAACAGAACGTCATTAACATATCTATAATAAAGGTGAAATGGAACAGAAAGATTAGATAAAACAAAATTTTCTAAAATTTGTAGTGCTAAATCAGCCACAGGGGGGCTAATACTAGACCCCATGGGTAAACCAAAAATCTGCGAATAAAATTGATCATCAAAACAAAAGTAAGTGTTAACAAAAATGAAATTTAAAATCGTCTTAAACCAAACCAAGTCAATCGAAGTGTGTGGTTGGATATCATTCCAGCGAGCAGAAACAGCTTCTAAAGCCAAATCCCAAGGAATGTTCGTGAAAAGGGAGATGACATCAAAACTAACAAAGGAAGAATTGGAAGGAATTGTAAAAAACTTTAAATTTTTTACTAAATCAAAAGAATTGGAAACATTAAATTTAGATAAAACAGTAACCTTAGAGAGAATGGAGCTGATATGTTTGGAGAGTTTACTTAAGGGAGAATTCAAATCGGAAACTATAGGTCTGAGAGGTAAATTAGGTTTGTGAATTTTAGGAAGACAATACAACTTGGGAAAACTGGGATGAAAAACTTTTAAAGAAAAACCTAATGATTTGGAGATTTGTTTTTTTGTAATTAAATTGCCAATGAGTTTGTGCGTTTGTCTGTTTAAATGATCGGTGGGGTCGTTAGTTAAAGGTTTATAAAAAGTTTCGTCGTTTTAATAAATCATAAGTTTTTGAAAAATAATCCGACCTATCCAAAACCACAGTAAGATTGCCCTTATCAGCTCTGGTAACTAAGATATCTGGATTATTCCTCAAAAACTTTTTGCACAATTTTAAATCTCTAACAATTTCTGACTGTAAAGGAAGGGAACTAAATTTTGAATTATTATTTTTGATGAAAGATAAAAGTTTGTTACAACACAAAGATCTAAATTTTGTTTCTTTATCTGGGTTATTCAATTTTTTTAAACCAAACTCCAAATTACTAAGTACCTTTATAAAATTAAAATTTGATTTGAGAGGCGGAAGAGAAAATTTAGGACCAAGGGCAAAAATGTACTTCAAGTTTGAGGGGATAAGAGTGTTGGAATAGTTTTTGAGCCATTTATCTTGAACATTTTGAAAATTTTATTAACTAATATAAACAACAATATAGATTAATTATAGCATAGAGAAACATTATACACACCACAGGACAAAAACACTCAACAAAAATTTATTTTAAAAAATTAAACTTAATAACATATTAGAGAAAAACATTTTTTTAGAAAAAAATATGAATAACTAAAAGATTTGAAAACTAATTTGACTAAAAGTTATGAAATACATAATTGTGAAGCGAGAAACACGCCCATACCAAGCATCCAGACTCGACTCAGTCGTTTAGTTTCATTAGAGAGTACGCAAAGGATGATTAAAGCATCATTTGATGCAATTTATAAATATATCAGTAGCTTTAGTGAGGGCGACAACATTAAAAAGTTATCGGTGCGTAAACAAAAACTAGTTGAGAGAAGTCACGATTGGGGCGAAAATTATGTACAGTACCTTAAGTACTCAGAGCTATATTTTCATATGATGTCGGAAATAGAAACAATAATTGACCGACATCAGAAACCTATTGCGAAAGGTGCTCACACTTCGATAGATGTGAAATTGCCCGATATCATATTACATAAATTCAATGGGGAATATAATGAATGGACAGCCTTTATAGATATTTTCAATAGTTTAATTTACAATAACTCCAAATTAGCACCTGTACAAAAATTGCACTATTCAAGAGGCGCACTCACAAATTCAGCTTCAAACTTAATCTCCACAATCAGTGTTACTAATGAGAACTATGATATAGCTTATGACCTCATAGTTAAAACTTATAACAATAAATTTTTGATAATGAATTCGCACTTACTGAGTATAGACAATATTCCAGCTATTAATAAAGGAAGTTTTGAAAATCTGATGACCCTTCTAAATAGTGCAAGACAACAGATACAGTCATTAAAGGTCATATATAAACCTGCCGAACATTGGGATGTAATTTTGCTGTTCATGCTGAGTAGGAAACTTGATAAAGGGACGAAGGTTGCCTGGAATCTATGTAGAACGTCAGGGCAGTTACCATCTTTAGTGGAATTTTTTACTTTTTTGGAACTTCGGGTAACTGCTTTGGAACATTCTTGTAGTTCAGACAGCAAACCAGCGTCAACAAAGAGTGTTCATACCATTGTCAAGAGGCCTACACAGTCATGTAGTCTTTGTAAAAGGGAGGATCATGCCTTATATAAGTGTCCCAATTTTAAATCATTAGATATAGTAGCTAGAAAGAGCTTTATTAATTAACATGGGATATGTATCCGTTGTTTGGCAGCTCGACACAGTGTGGCTAAGTGCAAATTCAGATACACCTGTGGAAAATGCAAAGCCTCTCACAATACCTTGCTGCATGAGGACCCTGAGCCTGTGCCCAGTACTTCTCAAAGTAGCACGGTTTGTATGGCTAGCAACACAGGTGTACAGACCTTGTTATCAACTGTTTCGCTTACTGTCATTGACGCGGGGGGAGCACAACATACGGTGAGAGCACTTTTAGACAGTGAGTCTCAGATAAATTTAATAACTAATTCTCTTTTGGCGAAACTGAAATGTTCCATTAATTCAGAGGTACATAGACTGAGCGTTTTGCAAGGCCAAAGCTTTTTGTGCAATAAGGCAGCAAAATTGACTGTCAAATCTAGGATAGGAGCGTTCTCTAGAAACATCAATTGTGTGGTTGTGGATAGAATTACGCATGCATTACCATCTGTATTTATAGATTATGAAGGCCGGAAGATTCCTGACAATGTCTCGTTGGCAGATCCGTCATTCAATGTGCCTGGCAACGTGGATATGCTGATAGGAGTCGAATTATATTTGATGTTTTGCAGCAAGGATGTATTAGGCTAGGAAATCATCTTCCTATTTGAAGGAAAAGCTCTTTCGGATGGTTGATTTCTGGTGTCTTTAAGGCAGAACTTCGAGGTAATGTACACGTTGGTCTTATTTCTAATGAGGATCTTCACAATAGTTGGGCGAAGTTTTGGCAGTTAGAAGAAACTTCTTCGAACAATGCTATGTTCAGATAAGCAGTGTGAAGATCATTTAATGTTACACGCCTTGAAAATGGCCAATTTGAGGTGGCCTTGCCGTTTGTGGAGGACCAGGTCGAAAAGCTTGGATCATCATTTGTTACTGCAAAACATAGATTCTTGAATTTAGAGAGGCGATTTGCTAGGGATGTCAGCTTGTTTGAAGCATACTCCTAATTTGTAACAGAGTATATTGATTTAGGTCATGCTGGGCAAATTGTGTTAACTCCGGAGAAAGCTGTCGGGAGTGATTATTATTTTCTGCCTCACCATCCAGTGGTGAAAGATGTTTGATGCTTCAGTAAAGTCATCTACAGGTATCTCGCTGGATAACATCTTACACACTGGACCAAAATTACGTTATCACAGGAGCGAACACAAGTCAAAACTAAGGTTGGAAAACCGTCCCTGAAAGGTGTGTTAATTAAAATTTTTATACTACAATTTATGCCCGTAGCAAATGATTTGATATGTAATAAACCTTATTTTATAAAAACTTAAAAATGATGTAAGGGTTTCATACCCCTGGCACATTGCAGCAGGTTGTGTAAACCTGACGGGTACCGTTGAGGACCGAGTATAAAACCTGCGCAATGGGCATCGACGGGATTATTGAGTACAGTCGTCGACTGCAGTTCGATATGGTAATTACCGAAACAATTTGTAAATTTACCTTAATAAAAGAATAGTAATAACAAGAAAGTGTAACTAATGGCTATGCAAGAGAAACAAAATTTATTGAGGACTAAATTGGATCGCAAAGAATTTCAAGGCAACAAATTCAGAAAAAAATACTCGACACCGTTTTGTACAATCTGTCAAATAAAGGGTCATTCAATGTCAAACTGTCGGCGAAGAACCATGTTCAACGCAAATGACCAGGTTGAGGAACCCCAAACTGACAGACGAAGCTATGTTTGACGCAGCAATCCAGCACAACCCAGTTCGAGATCATCGTCGACAAATCGCGCGTCTACCGATAATAATCCAAAAACGAGCAGGCGCCAGGTATGTCAAAAATCAAGGACACACCTGTGTAAATAATTATAAAGTAAATACTGTGGCATTAAGAAAATTTATAAATAGAAACCTAGTTGGCTTAAGGGTAAATAATAAAAAATGCAATCAATGTCAATTATTAAATATAACAAATGTATCTTTAGTAGTACAGCTTCTGACAAAGTGTCGAGGTTAAAAGGTATTACTTGTAAACACGTGTATACCCAAGGCTCGGTATTGCTATAATTTAAACTTGGCGATGTTGAGTTCGAGCACAAGTTTACCGTAATATCTGACAGTATTGACATTGATGCAGACGGTATAATGGGATTGAACTTTCTTTTAAAACACAAAGCCCAACTTGATTTTTGCACTAATACGTTTACGATGACGAACAATAACAAACTAATTACAGTTCCACTGGGCGATACAATAAATATTAATACAACGCAACGTTTTGATGACTCTACTGAAACCGCGCCGACATCTCGCATGGATAAGCGCATTGTAAACAAACAAAAATCTGAGCGCAGAAAAATGAAAAATTTAAATCGGTAAATTATTCGAAAAAAATTAGTGAGAAAAATAAATTATCAAAGACAGCTACCATAAGGAAGCACAGTTAGCAGTACTGAAATTCTAGACTCTAGAGTATCCTAACGCTTTGTGACTCCTGCTTTTGTTAAAACTATAAAGAATCAAAATAGGGTAGTAAAACCCAATAATAGTCATCGTAGGGCTAGTGAACCCACGATTGACATTTCAGCTGAAATTTAGAATATAAAATTGATAGATGACTTAACGAATACTCATGTAATTCCTCCAGGACAGAAACGACAGTTTCCTTTACGATCGATAGAGTACGTAAACTAGAGGGAGTTTATGTTGCCAATTGTATTTTAAAACTTTCTAATAAAAGACTGTTTATTCAAATAATAAACACTAAAGATAAGAAGTAACAATTATTGATAAATTATTTTTACCGACTCTGTATCCGCTTGACGATTATCAAATATTAAAACTAATAAGAGTAATAATGTGAATTACGATTATGAAGGAATAAAAGGGTAAATTGTATTAGAACCGATCACATGACTATGAGGAAAAGGAATCAATATATTAAAAATTTGTGAAGACTTCTACGATTTATTTTATCTGGAGGGTGATAAACTAACTTGTACTAATTCAATAAAGCATGCTGTTACGACTAATGATGCAAAACCTATTTTATAAATCAATATAGGCTTCCTCAGGCCCAGCAGATTGAAATTAAAAGGCAAGTGGATGATTTGCTCAAAAACGATATAATTGAAGCTTCCGACAGCCCATAAAATTTTCCGCTTCTGGTCGTTGCAAAAGCAAGATATAGATGTAACAGATGGTGCGTCATGTGGCTGTGTCGACTTTAGAAGTAGACTATCCTCGGCAACGTAGCTTATCTTGCCATAACTATATTGTCTAGCATTCTTTATTTATTACGATTAGCTAGCGGATTCCATTAGGTAGAATTAGACGAGAAGATTGGACGAAGATAGCCTTCACAGTTATAGGGAAAAAGTTTCAATACAAGCGTATGCCATTTGGTCTTAAAAATGCTCCTAGCGGGTTACAGAGGTTAACTAACCTGGTTTTGGCCGGTGTTGAAGGACTCAAAAGATTAGTATACATGGATGATATTAACATTTATGGTAACAGCCAATAAAATGTGAGTTTCTGAGGCGTGAGTTAACGTATCTTGGGCATGTTATATCAGAAAAAGGCGACACCGCCCCATCCTGAAAAGGTAACGGCTGTCCAAAACTTCCTGCTCCTAGAAACCCCAGAGAAACAAGATTTAGTCGGTTATTATAGGAAATTTATAAAAGATTTTGCAAAAATTGCAAATCCATTGAATGTATTATTAAGAAAAAATGAGGCATGGAAATGGGGTCCTCGAGAAAAAATATCATTCAATACTCTCTAGAGTGCAATTTCTAGTGCACCCATACTAGGTACAGTATCCTGATTTCGAAAAACCATTCATCTTGAAAACCGATGCTAGCGGCGAGGCAGTTGGAGCCATGGCCTGTAATCTCCGAACAAAAGTTTGTAGCTCGGTTTTAGTTAGAGCTGCTCTCCCTAGATGCGCTCTTGCAGCGATTTGACACTCATCGGGTAAGAATTTCAACGCAATCAAACAATTTCGAGAACGTTGTCATTTTCATGAGTGTCGTTGTCGTAGATGAGTCGTTGTATTCATTTGAGTTTATCAGTGATTAGGTGATTGGTTTGCAAGCAATATGTCAAAGTGTTATGTTCCAGGGTGCACTAATACTAAAAAAAATGCAAAATTGCATGTATTTGCAGCGAGAAATGACAAAGTACGTATTAGGAATAAAATAACCAAACATTAATTACAAATAAATATTGTTTTGGATGTTGTAGATGTTTGCTATTTGGCTGGAAAGAACAAAATAATCCTGATCTAGAGAAATTAACACCTTTGCGTTGCAATAGGTCTCGGTTCGTGTGTGACGCACATTTTGCAAGTATATGCAAAAGAAATATAACAGGCACTACACTAAAACCTAATGCATTGCCTACATTAAACATGTCAGGTAGGCGATTCAATATAATATAATTTTCGCAACAACATTTTTACACTAATGTTTTCTTATTTAGGTTTCAGTGGAGATCCATATGCAGAACAAAACTGCCTTCTAGATAGAAACACATACCGTAATATATTTTACATATACTCTTGAAATGAATTATAATGAGTTTACTTAAAAATATCCTTATGTAGAACTAGGTGTTTCAATACGCAAGAGTGAGGATATGGCATAAACATTTTTGAAGGTTTCGGGTATTGCATGCATGAATGACATGGGCAGCCAAAGCAATTCACTTATCATTACATAAGCTTTAATCGATTTGTATTGTTCTAATATAAAATTTCATTGTAGCTTCCTTGGACCCTACAATAGTAGAGACACAAGGAATGTTTGAGCCATCTTGTAGCAAGAAAGTCGAAACTAAAGAAAGAAAACCGTCCCTGAAAGGTGTGTTATTAAAAATTTTTTATCCTACAATTTATGTTCGTAGCAAAGATTCTTGGACAACATTATTCATTCTTACACTTTAAAAACTGCGCGCTTCGTGCGTACTGTTAGCATGTTGGTAACGTGTATATCAATCGCACTGTTCGCGTTTGACATAACCTGTCGCAACTGTACATAGAACTAATAAGATACACTCTCTTACATTATATACCTATCTATTGAATATATACTATTAACAAGCCATCCAGTGTTTTAATTTACCATAATTTGGTCTTTCTCACGGATATTCACCAGTGCAAGTATTATTTTTGAGATTTTTATACACTGTGGTGAGAAAAGTTTTTACATATCTAGTATTTATCGGCGTGTATTGTTTGGTTACGCATGCGGCATTAGAAGTGATCTAAGCCGTTCGTAAACAACATGGAGAGCATAATAATTTTATCGACACGGCCAAGCAGTTGAAATCGTGACTTTAGAAGATCTGGGGGTTCCGGACTTTGAGGTTAGGCTTCACATCGCTGTCCAAGTGAAATTCTTGTATTGGACCACGCTGTTCAGATCGACGAGTTCGTAAAAATTGGCAAATCTCCACACTATTTTGGGAGGATATCGAGGCTAAAATCACACGTGGAGATGGATCAAGATTATATTGACTCGTGTAATACATACACGAGGGCGTGAGTCATTAATTAAACTTATTGTTCACTTATAATATATAAAAGTGAAAGACTGTTGCTGTATTGCTGACTGGTTGTACTAACACAGGAGTCGCAGATCACTCATCAGTCACCTAGTTAGATCATATTAAGTCATTTTAATTTCTGTTTAATCTTACCGTAAGGCATACATTATTTATAGTAAACTAAGGTATTTTGTCACGGTTTGTGATTGTAATATTTGCAATATTTTTGTAGTTAATAATAATTGTGCATAATGATTAAAGCGTATTGATGCAATTCACAAATTCATAGCAGACTCCGTGAGGGTGATAATATTAAGGCACTTTCAGTTCGAAAGCAGAAACTTGTGGAACGATGCCATAGTTGGGATGAGACATATGTACAGCTTGATAGCATTCCCCAGGTGTGTACACTACAGAATATTTAAGGTACTCTGATTTATATTCCGATATGATGGCGAATATTGAACTATATATTGACCGCCATCAAAAACGGGCTATAAAATCATCTAACACTTCGATAGATGTGAAATTGCCGATATTTTGTTACCTAAATTAGGAACCTGAGCATAAGCCCAGCACTATATAGTAGCACAATATATATGGCCAATATTCCTGCAGACTTTGTTATCACGGTTTCTCTTGTTGTTATTGACTCGTATGGAACCCAACATAAGGTACGGGCTTTGCTTGATAGTGGCTCGCAAATTAATTTAATAACAACTTCTTTACTTGCTAAGTTAAAATGTCCGGTCAGCTCGTCATTTCATAAGTTAAGCATGTTACAGGAGCAGAGTTCGCTTTGTGATAAGTCTGTCAAGCTGATTATAAAGTCAAGGGTAGGAGTCTTTGCGCGCACTATCAATTGTGTGGCCAGAATTAAACAATTATTACCGTCTGCTTATATAGAGTATGATGGCTGGAAGATGCCAGACCATGTTTCGCTAGCAGACCCCATGTTTAACGTTCCAGGTGTAGTTGACATGCTGATTGCAGTGGAACTATATTTTGAAGTTTTACAGCAGGGGTGCATTCGCTTAGGAATCATCTTCTCATTCTTAGGAAAAGTTGCTTCGGGAGGCTGATTTCTGGTGTATACACATCAGAAATGCAGAGCCGTGCACATGTTGGCTCATATCCAATGGAGATCTTTATAATAGTTTGACAAATTTCTGGCAGTTAGAGGAGGTATCCTCTTATTATACAATGACTGGGTCAGACAAAGCATGTGAGGATCATTTCGTTGCAAATGTAGCTAGACTTGAGAATGGGCAGTCTGAGGTGGCTTTGCCATTTTTAGATAACTATATAGATAAGCTTGGGTCGTCATTCGCTGTTGCTAAATATAGAATTATTTGAACCTGGAGAGGCGGTTTGCCAGGGATAGTGCCTTGTTCACAGCCTACTCCAATTTATTAAAGCTTACATCGACTTAGATCATGCTGAGGAGATGATGCTGACACTGGAGAAAGCTGCTAAGAATAAGTACTATTTCTATCCGCATCATCCAGTGGTCAAAGATAATAATTTTGACAAATTAGTGTAGGGTTTGACGCATCGGTCAAGTCAACTTCAGGCATCTCTTTAAATAATATTCTGCACACAGGACCGAAGCTGCAACAGGATGTATTTTCTATTCTAGTTCGCTTTAGGTGTCATCATTTATTTTGTGGCAGATATTATAAAACGTATCGGCAAATAATAGTCGGGTGGTTGCATATTGCTTTCGGTGGTTCAAAATATTTCGCTCTTCGAAAACCAGATGGACAACCGGTATCAGATATCTTGTCTATTGACGATTTAAGGGTAGCCTCCAGACGTATTTTTTACCTAGCCCAAAGGAAAGTTTTGGTAACATTCTGATCAGTTGATGTCCGGTGAGTTGTCCAGTACATCTTTAGGTAAGCTGAAGGCGTTAAATCCCTTTGTGGACGCCGAAGCTTACTAAGTAGGTGGTCCGCTAGAGAATGCGGACATTAGTTACGACCAAAAACATCCAATTATTTTACCAAAGGCCAATTTGGCCATTGACATTTTCATTCAATTAGAGCATGAACGTTTGCTACATGCTGGTACCCATACTACTTTAGCAAATATCAGATTAAAATATCAGCCTATAGATGGCCGCAATACCGTCAGTGCATAATACACAAATGTGTAAAGTGTGCTCGGTTTAGGGCTACTTGTGCAGAGCAGCTAATGGATTTTGCCAAAAGAACCGGGTCACTGCTTACAGGCCATTTCAGATTGTAGGAGTGGATTTTGCAGGGCCAGTGTTATTGAGAGCTAGTCGATTGAGAAGGAAACATCTCGCATTAAGGCCTATATATCCATATTGAGTTAGTGTCTGGATTGTCAACAGACCCCTTTTTATCAGACTTACGTCGTTTTATAGCAAGACGTGGGTGCTGTTCAGTCATCCACAGCGACAACGGAAGAACTTTGTGAGGCGCAAAGCTGAATTGCGGCAATTAGCTACATTATTTCAGTCTGATAAGTCAGAGGGTAATTAATCACTTAATCGTCATCGAATTTAGGTATACATGGCAATTCACGCCTTTCCATGCTCCTCATTCTGGAGGATTATGGGAAGGATCTATCAAAGTGATGAACATCAAATTAGAAGAATTATAGGGTCTCATTGCCTCAATTTGAGGAATATACACGCTTTATGCCAATATCGAAGCTGTACTAAATTCTCGACCTATTCTCGCCCTTACGGATGACGCGCACCGATATAGCTCACATCAGTCCGGAGCACTTCATTATTGGAAGTGCATTAACAGCCTTTCCAGAACCTTTTAGTGACGCATCCAAGTTAAGCAATTAAATTATTTCAACAGATATCAGCTATCCGTGACCAATTTTGGTCACTTCGTCAAAACATACCTTAATCTTGCAAAAAGAAATAAACGGACACAGGTCTAACCAAATATCAATTTAAATACAATAGTGTTGTTGGAGGAGGACATTTGCCTCCATTACATTGGCCCGTTGGCGTGTAATAGACACCAAGCCAGTCAAGATGGCAAGGTTAGCGTAGTGACAGTCAAAACTAGTAGTGGGACATATACTCGTCCAATACAACAAAATTGTTATACTACCCTGTCAATAGATTGTAAGTCCAATCTGCATTTGTTTCTTTTTTACTGTTTTGTTTACATATTCCTTTTTTAATTTAGGCTACATAATATAATAGTAAATTAATCATCATAAATTAATATCAGCTAGATTAGGAAAAATATTAGTTGTTAGTTCAATTGCTATTTAGGATACTATATTTTTTTTTATTATTAATTTTAATATGTTTAGCATTATGTTTGCTAATTACATATATTTAATTTTGATTTTTTATTTTAGATACAGTCCCTGTTGATGTACTCATTTTGATTACACACTATTATTAGTCTTCTTGTTATGCACATTATTTTATTGTTGTTATACCATGACTATGTATTATATTTATTATTGTTATATTATTCTCATTTTAATTTGATATTATTTGTTAGATTTGAGATAATTGATTATTGTAAGAATAATTTTGTTACTTCCTTATAATAATACGTGATGCTTGCATCGTGGGGGAGCATGGACAAAATTATTCATTCTTACACTTTAAAAACCGCGCGCTTCGTGCGTACTGTTAGCACAAAGCGTCAGCGTCCTATATGTTGGTAACGTGTATGTCAATCGCATGTTCGCGATTCACATAACCTTTCGCAACTTGTACATAGAACTAATAAGATACACCTTCTTACATTACATACCGCCAAAGAGTAAACATCTATTGAATATATAATATTAACAAGCCATCCAGTGTTTTAATTTACCAATTCTAAAAATTCGTAACTCAAGATATAAGCAGTGCGGAGACCAGACATGCAAAGAACAAATTTATACCGTATAACAAAAGTGTTGAGAAAGGAAGTAAGGAGAATAAATATACAAAAAAACAATGAGGCAGAAGTTACAAGAAAGTCTCAAATGTGTGAAAATTTTGCTCATCTCCCAGCAACATTAAATAAGAGGGCTCGTAATTTTATACATATTTTTTCGTATAGAACATACGAAAAAGCCAAAAGGAAGGATATTTACGCTTAATGATAAATTCTCTTGCTTTAACTCTGCATAAAATTTCTCCAAGAGGTTATTACTTTTTGGAAAAAATATTGTTTTGCCTGCTCCTCAAATATTGAGAAAGTTGCTCTCAGCAGTTCCTTTGTAGTGGTATAAATGATACCTTTTTCCAAACATTGGGTTCAGCTATGGCACAGGAAAAAATGTGAATAGCAAAAATTGTGTTCTAATGTTTGATGAAATATCATTATCATACGCAATATTTTACGACCGTAAAAAGGATCATATTGTTGGATTTCAGGAACTGGCAAATGGCAGGGAAAGTTTATTTGATGATCATTCTCTTGTCTTTTTAGTTAAAGGCATAAAACATCGCTAGGTGCAACCAGTTGCATTTTACTTCTCTGATGGGGGTGTGAATAGCGTTAATTTAAAATGTATTATTGTAGATGTCATAAGAAAACTATGATATTGGTCTAAATGTTATTGCGACAGTTTGTGATCAGTTAGCTGCTAATGGCAAAGCTATAAATTGCTTCTTAGAGATACTGAGAAATTGTATAAATGCCAAAATCTTGAATGGAATAGACATATTTGAAATAGATGGCCATGAAATAGTTCCTTTGTATGATCCTACACATTTGCTAAAATGCATAAGAAATAACTTTATTAGGTATAATGTTAGATTTATGGATCAAAAAGGAGATGCATACGAAGCATGTTGGAAGAATATCAGAAATTAACATGACTTTGATAGCAATTTGGGCATGTTTCGCCAATGCACTACTTTAACGAACACACCTTGATGAAACAAAAATGAAAAAATGAAGGTTAGCTTTGCAGCACAAGTATTTTCTAAACGGGTAGCGTTGGACTTCAATATTCATTGTACATGCTCACGAAGCCAATGTGAGTGCTACTTCGGTAGGTAAGGAAAATTTTTGAGTTCATGAATTACCTTTTTGATAGTGTTAATGGTTTATCTCAATTTTTAACAAATGGCAATATATTTCGTTGTGCCATTAACGATAATTCTGTACATATTAAATTCTGGAAAATTGCAAGGCAAGTGTTAGATTCAATGTACTTTATTAAAGTAAAGATTCAGTTAGAACCATAATGAAAACTCCTACCATTAGAATTGATCTCAAACCATAGATGGGTTGGAACATATATGGGGAAAATCCGGTTAATTAATGGCTTTAATTTTTTGTGTACGCGAATTTCAATCAGGATCCGTTAGAAAACTTTTTTGGCAGCATAAAAATGCAAGGTGAATGTAATAAGAATCCAATTATTATTCTTTTATATCCTCCTTAGGACACTGATTATAAA